>NW_016107476.1:1170273-1181619 GCF_001604975.1 Cebus imitator
TAAATAGGAGTCTTACTCTGTCACCCAGGCTGGAGTGTAGTGATGTGATCTCAGCTCAGTGCAACCTCTGCCTCCAGGATTCAAGCAATTCTCCTGCCTCAGCCTACAGAGTAGCTGGGATTACAGATATGTGTCACCACACCAAGCCGATTATTTTATTTTTTGTAAAGATGGGATCTCACCACATTGGCTAGACTGGTCTCAAACTCCTGACACCAAGTGATTCACCTAACTGGGCCTCCCAACGTGCTTGGATTACAAGTGTGAGCCACCGTGCCCAGCCCAGATTTACCTCTTTTTGTTTTCTAATGACCATGTCATTCAAGAAGTGCCAGGGAGAGTGTGGGCAAGGGACCCCTGGCACAGTTAGTGGCATCTTAAGGTAGACTGAGCCAGAGGGTAATCATAAAATTCAGTTTTTAGGGGACAGGCAGTGGTCAGAAGGATTGTATCAGTTCTGAGCTTTAAAGGCTAGGGCAGGTTCAGCCTATGGTTTGGTGGGGTAGATTAATTGCAAACATGGCCCCAGCCTGCCATGCCTCCCAGGTATGTCCTTTGTAAAGTAACTTTGTAGCTCCTTCCTCAAGAAATGGCATCTACTTCTTCACAAGAGCTGGTCTCGTGATGCACTTTTAGCCAACAGAGCTTTGTGGCTCAACGTTTGGAGCCCAGGCTTCCAGAGGCCTTCAACGCCGCAGCACTCAACTGGATCCCTGCCAACTGCCCCACAAATGCCGTCAGCTGGCCTGATGGGGGATGAGATATCATGCAGAGTAAAGCTCAGTTGTTCCAGCTGAGGCCATTCTAGGCCAGCAAGACCCCAGCTGACTGCATGAGCTAGCCCACCCAAGACCACAGAAGCATCCAGTTGAGACCAGCCCAAATTACTGATCACTAATGGTAATTGTTTTCTGCCATCATGTAGGGTGTGGTTTGTAACACAGCAACATTTAATTCCATTGGTGAGGAACAAGGTTTGGAAATGGGCATATGCAGGCACCGGACAGGAAGAGAAGCACAGGCTGAGTGAGGCCTATTGGAGACTGAGGACCCTGTGGGTGAGGTTCAGTGGGGAAGCGTTAAGAGGGAAAAATCTCAGTGTCTGGGGTCACCTTTCTTCCAACTGGATGGACTGCAAGGATATGAGAGCCTTTCCAAGGTGCACAAGAACAGCTGTCATGTTGGTCTGGAATTGTCAGGAAATAGAGTATTTAGGGCAGGGAAGTGGGAGGATATGGATTGGGTGGCAGAAGAAGGTGGACTGGCAAAGACTGAAGCAACTCCTGCTTTCCAGCTGTGCCGCAGGCAGACTCATAACAGATTAACCTCCTTCCCCCACCCGACTCCAGCCCAGGGTGGAGGACCTGCTGGATATGCTAAGTGGAGGCTGCAGAGAACCAGCGGCCAGGGATGCCACCAGTCATGCATTCAAGGGCACTTTTCCTGGAACTAGTGGAATGGAAATGTGCTGCTAATAATCAGCAAGATCAAAGAAGGAGGGCTGCCCTGTGCAGGTGCTCTTCTGAAGTGCCATCTGTTGGCCCTGGCTTCTCTTATCAGAGTACAACATTCCAATGAAAAGGATTACAAAGAAGAAGTGGAACTTGTTTATGATCTAATGCAAGCAGCAGTGGGGTCTGTCAGGAGTTCTGGTAAGCCCTGGTGAGGAGGGGGAAGGACAGGCCAGGCTTCTCATTTGTCCCCAGACAATGGCAACTGGGGACAGGGGAGGGACAGTGGGCTTAGTCAACCTTCATGGGTACCAGCCTCAACTTCCCAGTTCTCCCAAATGTCCCTGTGGACAGCAAGCCCCCTAGGTCTTCATTTCTCTCCTTTATAACTCTGCCCACTCCCAGACACCAAGAAACCCACATCAACAAATTTAACCCAGTATTCACTCATACTGGAGTCAGAATGAATTAGAATCTTGACCCAACAAGATATTAGCTGAGAGACACTGGGCAGGTGACTTCTCAGGTTCTGTTTCCCTTATCCACCAAAAGGGCTTGAAGATGCCAGCCCCTCCACCACCTGGGGCTGTGGTGAGAAGGTGACATGTTCAGCACAGGATCCAGCACAGAGGAAACCCGCCCTTAGTAAGTATCTTTGTGATTGTCATCATTCAAACACTCACTAAACATCTGCAGAGGGCCAGGAGTTGGGGGTTGGGGCACATCAGAGGTGGCTCCTACTCCTGAAGGACTTAACAGAAGGAATTAACGATTTACAAAGCAGACAAGAGCACCTTACCCTCAGAGAACCCCAGAATGGTAACCAGGAAAGGGGTTCCCTAATTCCGGGAGCAGAAAGAGCAGATGCAGCCCTTCTATGAGGCCATCTCTGTCTCTCCCCTGCCTCTCACTGTTCATCCCCCAAGAGTTGAAAAGTGGCAGAAACATCATCTCTACAAATTAAAATTGCCCAAGTACAGTATAGAGTTTCCTGCTCATTATACCCAGGGAAGCAGGTCCAAGCTGGACTTCTCCAAGAGGGAGGAAGGTTCCCAAAACATCCAGAAGATTCAGCCGCTGAGGATGAGGCTCTTAGGGGCAGACAGAGGCAACAGACAATTCCAGAGGCCTGGGTTGGTCTATTAGAGAAGCTGCTTCTCAAATGTGAATGTGCTCAGGAAGCACCTGGAGCTCTTCTTAAAATGCAGATGCTGATCTAGTAGGTCTGGGGCAGTGCCTGAGAACCTGCATTTCCAACATGCTCCCCTGTGAGACCAGCGCTACAGCTCTGGGGACCACACTTTGAGTAGCAAGTGTTTATCTAATCTAGGCCACAGGAGAATCACCTGAGAAAGTTTTTTAACAGCTTTATTTGGGCATAATTTACATATAGTATGTACAAAGATACATAATATACCATTCATCTACTTAAAGTGTACGACTCAATAGGTTTTAGTAGATTCGCAGTTGTGCAACCATTACCATAACTAATTTTAGAACCAATCTTTGGTTAGGCCAAGATTCTAACACAGTCTGTCTGACTACGCTGGTTAGGTGAATATTGGGTTAATTTTGTTGATTTGGATTTCTTGGTGTCTGGGAGTGGGCGGAGTTATAAAGGAGAGTTGTGAAGCCCTACAGGCCTGCTGTCCACAATGGGATTCAAGAGAACTGGCAAGCTGAAGCTGGTACACACGAAGGTTGGCTAAGCCCACCCTCCATCCCCCATCCCCAGCTGCCATTGTCTGGGGACAAATGAGAAGCCTAGCCTGTCCTTCCCACTACTCATCAGGGCTTCTCAGAATACCTGACAGATCCCACCTGCTTGCATCTACACATCAAGACCCAAAGAATATCAGTACCAGGGGATATTTCTCTAGATGATCAAATAGTCTTACGTTCAGAGCAATTTTAAGCCACTGCCACAGCCATGCCCTGGTACACTCCAAAAATAAACTACTGTTTTTGTTGAAACATCTCCTTCCAATTCTCTTTCAGCTCTTAGTGGTTACTATGTTGCATGTCTACAGATTTTCCTCTTCTGAACACTTCACATAAATGAGTAATACACTATGTGTCCTTCCTGCTTTGTGTTTTTTGCTTAGCGTAATGATTTCAAAGATGCATTCGTATTTTATCATGGATCAGTACTGCAACCCTCTTTATTGCCAAATAATAATCCATTGTATGGATATACCACATTTTACTTAACCCTTTATCAGCTGATGAACATTTGTGCTGTTTGAACACACACACACACACAGAGCACATGTGATAGTCCATTGTATGGATATACCACGTTTTACTTATCCCTTTATCAGCTGATGGACATTTGTGCTTTTTAAACACACACACATGGAACACATGTGATTTTGGAGGCTGTGCAAATTTAAAATCTACAGAGTAAGGCCAGCAGGCCAGAGACCCAGGAAAGAGTTTCTGTTTCAGTCCAAAGGCCATCTGCTTATACAATTCCTTTTAGCTTCAAGAAATCAGTCTTATTCTATTAAGTCCTTCAACTGATTGGACGAGGCCCACCCACATTATGGAGAGTAGTCTGCTTTACTTAAAGGCCACCAATTAAATGAGTCTCATCCAAATAATACCTTCACAGAAACATCTAGATTAATGTTTGACCAAACATCTGGGTACTATGACCCAGATACGTTGGCACATGAAATTAACCAATACAGTTCACTCATTCATTATGGGGCAACAATGACAAACCCCTTACTGTGAACTCCCCCAGGCACTGGGGATACTGAAATGAAGACATAGCCCCCACCCTCAGGAAGGGCAGAGTGTAAAATGGGGACACTCACAGAGCCCATCTCACAGGCAGATCATGAGGAATAATGGAAAAATAATGCATGCATGGCAACCAGCACCATGCCTGGCCTCGGTAGATGTCCAGAGCAGCATCTATACATCAAGACCCAAAGAATATCAGTACCAGGTGGTATTCTCTAGATGATACAAAGAGTCTTACATTCAGAGCAATTTCATACACTGAGTCACTGCCACAGCCATCCCCTGGTGCAGCGTAAGACACCCTCACCCGAGAGAGATTTACTGCCATAAAAAATATTGCCCTGCTGGCCAGGAAAGCTGCAGTGCCTGCTGTACCCATCGGAGGCCCGCTGCCCACGGCCACACACACCAATCTAAGTAGGATTATTAAAGCATAAATTCCAATCGCTTGTCTCCCTCTCACTGGGCTGAAGCATCACCATGTTCATTAACAGGAAATGTGAGGTTATATAATGTAATTTTTATAACTCTCCAAGGATAGTGCAGGTCATACATTAGGCTGAGATTTCAACCTTTAAAGATAAGGGGAATGTCATTTTTATTAAAAAGGACCACAAACCATAATGAGAATTATTACCCCAAATAGCCAAAATAACCCAGAATCCATAGAAAGGAGTGCTGATAATTCTAATATTGTGGTCTCTGAAGCAAGTGTGCAAATTAAGCAGCTCAAGGGCATTTGCCAGGGCTGCCTAAACAGCACCCGGCCCCACACACAGAGGGAGGTGTGGCGCCATGAAACCTGATGCCTACTGGTCAGGGACTGCTCAGGCTCTATCTGCATTCCCTGCCTGGGCTGGGGAGAGGTAAAGCCTATGGCTGCCCCGGTTATCCTCACCCTGGAAGACCTGGGCTGGCACCAAGAAACCATCAGCATGAGAAACCCAGGTGGCTCCGGAGAGAAGGCTGGGCCTCTGTGACCACTCTAGACCTCCAAGCTTGGGTGCTGGACTTCTCTCCCTCCCCCAGACGCTCCCCTCAGCCCTCCGTGAGCTGCCAGAGCCAATGGCAGTGCTCCAGGGTCAAATCAAAGTGATCTGGGGTTCAAAGCCACCCCATAGACGTGGACTCCGAAGCATCAGCAAAAGTCACTAGCATTTGCTCTGTCTGCCATATGTTTAAGGGATCCCAGAATAGGTTTACAAGGGCTGGGTGCAATGGCTCATTCCTGGAATTCCAGTGCTTCAGGAGGCCAAGGCAAGAGTATCACTTGAGACCAGGAGTTTGAGATCAGCCGGGGCAATATAGTGAGACCCGATTTCTACAAAAAGGTTTTAAAATTAGCCAGATGTGGTGATGTATGCCTGTAGTCTCAGCTACTCTGAAGGCTGAGGTGAGAGGATTGCTTGAGTCCAGTATTTCAAGGCTGCAGTGAGCTATGATCATGCCACTGCACTCCAGTCTGGGCAACAGAGCAAGACCTTGTCTCTCAAGAAGAAAGGAGAGGAGAGAGGAGGAGAGGGGAGCAGAGGGGAGGGGAGAGGAGAGGAGAGAGAGAAAAGAAAAGGAATAGGTTTAATGGTGCATTAGCTGTGTAGAGTACTGGCCATGGGTGATCAAGATGTTCTTGATTATATGGGTTCAAGAGATTTGAGAAAACACTGAAGAGTCAAAAGTTTTGACCTGCTAATGCAATTGCTGGTACCCCTAGTAAGCCCAGTCTCACTAGGCCTGCATATGGGCTGCATGCCCTGCCATGCTCAGGATGGAAGTGTTCCTACCTGGGCTGCTTCCCTCACTGACTCTTCCTGTCTCCTGACCTCTATCCTGCAAACACAGATTGGGAACTTCTGGAGTCTGGCTATTCACCCACCTATCCCTTTGCTCTAGGTCCTCCTTGGTCCTCTGCCTACCTGTCTTTGAAGCTGTCCTACTCTGTGAGTGAAATCTCTTCCTGGATAGTTCCCACTGCCTGCCCTTCCCCTTCTCTAAACTTGCCTGCAGCTCGGCCTGGGGGGCGAGGTTGCTGTGCTGCCCATGGCTTAGCCCATTGGCCAGATGTTGAGGACAGACACATAGTACCCAGACCAGTGCCCAGCATCGTGGAGAAGGTCTCAGTCACTGCATCAGAATCCATCGCAGTTGCACAAATAGGAAGTGAGGAAACAAGCTAAGCTCCTTCAGATCCATTTTTCCACATGTCCAATTATGCTGGAGACAGTAATGACCCATCTACTCTCTAGCTCAGGGAGAAGTTCAAGAGAAGACGAAGGAATGGAAATCTGAAGATACACAGGCCCAGTTCAGAGTGCACCTCCAGCCCCTCACCCTCACCACCAGGAGTTGCTCAGGTAGGAAGTTCTGCTTCAGCTAATCTAACTCTTTCTTGCTGCAGTTTAAGCCAATTTCCTAGGCAGCATGATGCACTTTTCATCACGGACTCATGGGTGGCAATTATCTTTGAGAGTGGCTATTACAGGCAAGCTTAGCGGATGACAGCCTTTTAAGTTTTCAGAAATGTGTGTCTTTATTCTATGCCATATGGACTTCCTGCTTTGTTGTGCTGCATATTTAAAAACTCATCTTCTAGCTTATCTATTTGAAATACATTTAGTTCATTGGAACAGTCAGGATATCAAATAAAACCATGTTTGCAGTTTCTGATCAATACCCCACCAAGAGAAGCACTTGAGCAAAGAAGACTGACACTCCAACCTCAGAGCAAGCCTCACTGAAGAATATTCCAAATCTTCACTTCTCTAACTCCCTAAAATCCTGAACTCCTGAGATTTCTGATGAAATACAGAAGCAGGTATTTATAATCAGGTTGATTTAACCTTAAAAATATGTTTAAAAAAATTGTTCAGTTTTACAGATGTTTGTAATCAGGTATCCTAAGTTGGAACACATGTTTCCTTAAGACAGTATGTGCAATTTAGATCATATCCTCTTATGTACAATTTTAAAAGTCATCCTTAGAGAATGATCATAGCTGAAATTTTGGTAGCTCCTTCTCATAAAGAGCTCCAGGCCCTTGAGCCTACACCTTGTGGAAATAAATATTGAAGGAGATGCTGGTATTAAGCAAAGCCTCATATTATCTTTACAAAATACCCATAGTAAGCCCAAGTGTTAAAAAAAAGTGCTCAAAGCCTTAACACAGATCTGGAGCAAGATTTGAAAAAGATTTGAAACAAGAGTTGAACAATGAGAACACATGGACACAGGGAGGGAAACGTCACATACCAGGGCCTGTTGGGGGGTGGAGGGCCAGGAAAGGGATAGCATTGGGAGAAATACCTAAAGTAGATGATGGGTGGGTGGGCACGGCAAACCACCATAGCATGTGTATACCTTTGTAACAAACCTGCACATTCTGTACATGTACCCCAGAGCTTAAAGCATAATAAATAATACTTAAAACACTAAAAAAAGAAAAAAAGGAAGAAGTGTCTCCTCCATCCCCCATTTAGTAAAGGAGGCATTTTTCTGTCTGTGTGGTTTGATTTAGGATATTAATTTTTTATAAAATATGCATATGGGAACATCCTCTCTTCCTATAACCTTCCAGTTCCCATTAGTGTTGGGTATGAGTAAAATACTTAAGGTTTAAAATATCCCTTTGAGGAAGGAGGACAGATAGCTCTTTGCTGATCTGTATTAACTCTTAGCTTACAATTAAAAAACAAGGAAAATATAGACATTTCAAAACAAGTTGTAGGGGTTTGCCAAGGCAGACGCTCCATTTCTAGATGCCAGATCCAATAGACTCTCAGAACAAAGTGCTCTGCTACAAACTGTGGGACCCCAGTAGGGATGATGACATCCTTATAAGGGAAGGTCTTTTTAGGGTCATGGAGAAGTGCCGTGGATCATGGAGAGATGACCTGAGTCACTGTGGTGGAAGGGGAGGGGCTGGGGAGTGGCTTTGGAACCCCAATTCTGGGACTTGTGGATCACAAAATGTTCCCTAGTTGAAGTGCCAAAAACACGTGTATCTGCAGCTTCTGTGAATGACTGATCCACTCTCCTAATGGTTCCATGGGAACAAAATGCCCATGGATCAGTGGCAGAAAGAAAATTAATTCTAGGCAGGAAACCACTGAGAATCTCAAAGCATTGAGGGAAAGAACGGAAATTGGTTATTTTCCTAATGGGGCAAGGAAGTATTTTTCATTCAGTTATGATTGATAAAACAGACAACCTAATTGTTATTAAAAATCAAAGGATTAATTGGCCTCTGGAAAGGCACAATTGCCAAGTTTCAGATCTGAACAAAACAGTTTGGTCTTCATCATTTCAACTGGCATGTGCTTAACTTTAGTGACAATTTTTTTCAAAATACGTATACTGTCTGGATTATCCTTTTAATTTTCAATGCTTTTTCTATGCTCAGAATGAGCACAAAATCAACAGATATGAGAATCCAAAATTCACTATAAAACCCCTTGAAAAACTTAATGCATTTTATGTTTGTCAACTCTCTAATAACTAAATCTATTTGTTAATACAAATAGAAAAATATTAAAATAAAAATCATTTTATACCAAAGGTTCCATTATTTCCTCTCAGACTCACCCCCTTTCATTCTACTTTATTGTCTTTATTATAATAAGCACCGGAAGATAGAAGATGTGAAAGCAAGAAATCCTGGTTCCAGGGAGGCAATTGCATTTCCAAGCACAAGAATTGATCATCCACTTTTCCTATTCACGCTGTTCAAACTCATATTGGTCTTTCTAATTTTAACAGCAAAAGTCAGCTTGGAAAGAATGATTTTGTGCATATTTTCACAATATGTTAACAATTCCAGCAGTGAGGAGTCAATAGTTATAGCATACATCATAATCATCGAGACAGCATTAAGATAATTATGAATGGAAAAAATATATATTATTTCTGTCTAATAGCATCTCTGGATGATGAGAATAGGACCTTGCTCGTGAGAACACATGTTTGGTAATTGAGCGCTCATTTTGAAGATTAATTGTTCAGTGACAGCTGTCTGAGTCACAGTCTCTTATCACTGCTGGAAAATGTCCCCTCTGAGTCTGTCCTTCTGGAGTCCTAGGCTGGGTTGACAGTAGAGGAAAGCTGAAAAGCTCAGGACTGTGGTTTTATAAGGGTCTTCAGTCATGGTTCTGCCTCACATAGATCAATCCTTCTTTAGAACGTCAGTCTTCCAGCAGACATAGGGCTGTGATCCCCCAGAGTGCTTTATATCCCAAAAATGGCAGGCAAGTTCATTTTAGGGGAGATAGATATGGAATTTATTTTAATCACTATGTAGTTACTTTCTTGTGTATTATTAAAAATATAATTAGCACATCCAAATGTAATTTCAGAGGTAGGATTTCTTAAAATGAAGCAAAGTAACAGAAGTCAGTGTATTTAGGTACCTGTAAAGAATAACAATAAGTACAGTTGCCCTTGGTGTATGCAGGGTATTTGTTCCAGGTCCTATGTAAATACCCAAATCTGTGCATGCTCAAGCACAGCAATCAGCCCAGTGAGCCTGCATATGCCAAAGGTGGCCTTCAGTATACATGGAATTTGCCTCCCTTGATTATTGTATTTGAAAAAAATCCACATATAGGTGTACCTGCACAGTTCACACCTGTGTTGTTCAAGGGTCAACTGTAAATTATAGTGCAGGCATTGCTCCAATATGGCAGGAGACATGAAGATGGTTTGAAAATGACTGAAGTTTGAAAACCAGGCTGTGAAATTTTCTCTCTTCCTACACAGACAAGACAGAAACCCTGACTCTTTTCACTGGAAGAAAGGTCCAGAATGAGGGGACAGGTTTCGCTTTTTTTCATTTTTTTGAGATGGAGTCTCACTGTCACCCAGGCTGGAGTGTTCAGTGGCATGATCTCAGCTCACTGCAACCTCCACCTCTCAGGTTCAAGCACTTCTTCTGTCTCAGCCACCTGAGTAGCTGGGACTACAGGTGTGTGCCACCCCACCTAGTGAATTTTTATATTTTTAGTAGAAACAGGTTTTATCGTATTGGCCAGGCTCTTCTCAAACTCCTGATCTTGTGATCTGCCTACCTCGGCCTCCTGATTACAGTGGTAAGGTTTTTTTTTTTTTTGAGACGGAGTTTTGCTCATTACGCAGGCTGGAGTGCAATGGCACAATCTCGGCTCACCACAACCTCCGAGTCCTGGGTTCAGGCAATTCTCCTGCCTCAGCCTCCTGAGTAGCTGAGATTACAGGCATGCACCACCATGCCCAGCTAATTTTTTGTATTTTTAGTAGAGACGGGGTTTCACCATGTTGACCAGGATGGTATCGATCTCTTGACCTCGTGATCCACCCACCTCGGCCTCCCATGGTAAGGGGGTTTTGATTGTATATGTCCAACACTCAAATTGCATTGAGATACAGCAATGCTCTCTAATGGGCTTAAAAAACAACACCAGTTCATGTTCCCAGGGTTCTCCACATGTAGTCCTCAAAATTACAATCCAGCCTTCAACTTTGACACGGAAATAAGAAAAGTAGAAGGTAAACAATGTGCCCATCTTTGAATTCTATACCTTAAAAGCCTCCCAAGCCCTGCTTTTAAGAATCCTGCTGATATGGTTTGGGCAATATGGTTCCCCACCCAAATCTCATCTTGAAATATAGCTCCCATAATTCCCACATGTTGCTGGGGAGACCCAGTGGGAGATAAAAGAATCATGGGGGTGGTTTTCCCCATACTGTTCTCATGGTAGTAAGTCTCATGAGATCTGATGATTTTATAAGGGGTTTCTCCTTTCTCTTATCTTTCATTCTCTCTTGCCTGCCGCCATGTAAGACGTGCTTTTGCTTTCTGCCATGATTGTGAGGCCTCCCCAGGCATGTGGAACTGTGAGTCCATTAAACCTCTTTTTCTTTATAAATTCCCCAGTCTTGGGTGTGTCTTTATCAGTAGTGTGAAAATGGACTAATACATCTATTGTCTCAGATCCAAAGACTTGGAATTATAGAAACCACTGAGATATACAACCACCACCACCACAACAACTGCACTGTCCAGAGTCAGGTCCTGTTCCAAGATCTTGACCCAAATTATCCCATTTCAGCCTCTAATACTCCTGGGGGAGGAATCATGATCTCCATTTTATAAATGAAGCAACTGAGATGTGAAGAA
>NW_016107476.1:1182707-1192524 GCF_001604975.1 Cebus imitator
TAACAAAGGCAAGAAAAGAACACTTAACACTTGAAAAAAGCAAACTGTGTAGTTAAGCAACCTAACAGAGACAACCCCAAAACCAAACCACTCAAAAATTCAACCAAACAGCTTTTGACACTAGCATTTTCTCTTTCTCTTCTATTATTTCCTTCTCTTCCATTATCTCTATGCTAGGCCAGCACTAACCAATGGCAAACCCAGAACCACCATCTCCAACTCCAACTGGGATTTGGGGGACAACGAGCAGGACAGGCTAAAGTGAAGGGCATAGCCAAATTCATGGCTCTAATGCTGACTGACACCCTATAGACCAGTCATTAAAAGCTCCTATCCCATTCACAATGGAGTTTCAGGACAACAAAAACTATTAGCATCCACGTTCTCTAAGTCACGAATTGGAATATTCAAAGAGCCATCACTAACCCCCTGTGTACTCTGCGTGCTGAGAGCTTCCTGGAGCCATCCCGTCCACTTCAGGAATGACTAACATTGACTGAGTACCTACTGTGTGCCAGGCATCATGTTTACAACTCTGCTGTGTCTTCTTTTTGACAGTGAAGATTCTCATTTTGCAGGTGAAAAAAACTGAGGTTGGGAGAGGTCCACCTGGCCGAAAGACACATAGACAGCCCAGACCTGGCCCCTGGGTGAAGCTGCAGACTCCAGAACTCATGTTGTCAATCCTGGCTAGTTCAAGTCCAGCTGAAACTGGGTCTCTGAAGTTGATGCTGACAGCCACCACTGTGCTGCACCAGGCCCTTGAGAGAAACCCACACTAAGGGTAAAGCTGCCCTGAAAAGCATGCCTTTTCATTCATTCATTCTGCAAATATATGAGTACCTCCCATGATCCAGAACTGTTTTGGACGCTCCAACGAAGCAGAGAACAAAAGAGGTTAACTCTGTAAGTTAAGGAGCTTATATTCTAGTGAGGGGTGGTAGACATACCCATAAACAAATAGGAACTTAGGTAGTTAGTATTAAGGAAGAATGAAACAGACTGTGTGTGTTGGAAGGTTGTTATTTCATACAAAATGGCCAGGGAAGTCCTCTCTGATGAGGACTGAGTAGAGACCTGGAGGAAGCAAGGTGGGGAATCAGGCAAATAACCAAGAGCAGAGGATTTCAGACAGTGGGGACAGTGAGGGAAGCCTCTGAGCACGGGTGTGCTTGGTGGAACATCAGGAAAGAATGACTGGGGTTAGGGGAGAGGGGCCAGTGTGACTCTGATGGCCACTCATTTAGTGGAACACACACCAAGAACCTACTCTGAGATGCTGGTCACAGGGGAGACACAAAGAAGAAATCCCTGCCTTCAAGGAGGTGATAATCCCAGTGGTGATTCAGGATACAGAAACCTGAAAGAATTACTTGAGGAACAAGAGAGAAGGAGCAAAATGAGCTGCAAGGGGAATGTCGAGGAGCCAGGAGAGATCTCTGCAGCCTGGGAGCATCTGAGAAGGCATCAGAGGGGCAAATGTCTCTTGGCCTTCAAGGGTGGCAGGATTCAAAAAGGTAGGGGAAGGGCAAAGATTATTTACCCCACAGCACAGTGCTGGGGACATAGCAGATACTCAGTGAATCCTGCTGGCACAGGCAATAAATTATCAATGAATAAAGAAGCAGTGGGAGGTAAAACCGGAAGGCTAATTGAGATCATGCCTTAGAAATAGCTGAATATCACCCTACAGCACTTCATAGAGAATTAGTAGTGTGTTTCCCACATGTTCTCACTTATAAGTGAGAGCTGAACAATGAGGACACATGGAGGGAAACAGCACACACGAAGGCCTATCTGAAGGGTTGGGGGATGCGGGAGCATCAGGAAAAACAGCTAATGCATGAAGGACTTAATACGTAGGTAACGGGTTGATAGGCACAGGAAATCACCATGGTACACGTTTACCTATGTAGCAAATCTGCACATACATTCCAGAACTTAAAAAAAAAAAAAAAGAATTAGTGGTTTATGTTTATTCCCACATTAAGAAGAATTGTAAATGTACTATGTAAATTGAAACCTTATTTTTCATAATCAACCACCTTGGAATGCATTGTATGAGCTTAGCTAGAGCTAAGAAGATATATAGTACATGAGTTAAATTTTTCTTTCACTGGCTTGGCCACAAGTGAAGCTGACATTAACAAGACTGGTCTATAAAAGCTTGTCATCAAGTTGTATTTTTCACAAAGAGATGGGAGGCCAGGCAGAGTCTAGATCTCCTGAAGGAGAAACTCAAAAATTCACAGATAATTGCTTCAGTAACCCCAGATTCTTGCTAATGTCAGGGATGCATGGCAATGTAGATTTAAAGTGCTGATGGGCTTGTTTTGTTGGGAATGTCTGAAGAATTCTCACACAACCCTATTGCACAAAGCACTTGAAGGGGACTAGTAAATGACATCACATTGGAAGGGGAAATTTTGCTTTTGTTGGGAAAAAAGTCTCAGGGTAGGTGAGCTGTTCCATTTTTCCCTCAAGAACCAGGGCAACATGTACACTTCAAAAATGGACTATCCATGTCCAACTGTCAGGAGAATTGGTTTTGATGTAAAATTGCAATTTGAACTGAAGACCAATATCTTGCATGCCATATTAAATAAAACATCACATAAAGCTTAGAAGCAGTACGATAGAGAGGAACAAAGTTTGCAAAAATTTAGCAGAGTCACAGATGCCAGTGAAACCCAAGACGGAAGCTAACTTCCCAAGACACCGTATTATGGCCTATTGCTTCTAAAAATGAATGCATAAACAAGTGGAATTAAGCCACCATAGAGCTAGGAACTATTATAGGAAAAAGTGATTTGTTTATTTGATCAACAGAACTCTCTAACAGCAGCATCTGCGCTGCAAGAGGTAATTCACAATCAACACCGCTTGGCACCATTGCTGAATTTATTACAAATTTTAAAAATATCAACTTTGTCAGCTTCTTCTGAGAAAACAAAGCTGGAGTTCCAAATTTCCAGCTAGTGAGGTGGGTGATCATGACAGCTCAGGGAGAATTAGTGAGGAAGGGCAGAGTAGTTGCTTCAATCCCCCCTTCAGATACATGGGCTTCTTCTGCCAGAGTTTACCTAACCCAAGCCCACCCTGGCAGGCTAAATGCACACCATCCCCCAAGATGGTTGCATGGGTGCAAATGGAAGCGGGGGAAGTTTCCTAGCATCTTAATTTAATCCTACATGCCCTTTCCTAAGCAACCAGTCAAGATGTGGGCACTTTTTATTCCCTGTTGCGCACCACTGCCTCGGCCATAGCACAAGGACACCTGGACGTGAAGGTTCCCAGGTGATGGAAAGCTCGGCCTGCCTTGGAAGGATTAAACATCTTCTATTTTTTCAAAATGTGCATAAAAAGGCCAATCAATGGACACCTCCCCATACCTCCTCAGGGCAATGACTGAAGCCCTGAAGCTGGGAGAGACAAGTTTGATGGATTTTTCAGGAGATGAGAGCAGGAGCTGCTGTGATCAATCCCCCAGAACCATGCATTGTGTGGGATGGAAATGGGCATACTTCCTGCGCTCTGATGAGGACTTTATCTTCTCAGGTCCAGGAGGAGGGAGAAAAGCTTGACTGATCTTTCTGATGACTGCATTATTAAAACTTTCTATATCTCACCATTCCGTTTCTTTCTCATAGTCTAGTGACCTTTGTTATGAGATGGCGAAGAGAGAGCCTCCTTGCCTTAAGCTTATGATCCATTGCCTCGATTTAGTATTCTATTTACTCAAAAACATATCTATGGCCCAGAACCTCTGGCAATATGTTGGAAATACAGATGGGAAAAATATGACTCTTATCAGCTTAAGTGCTTGGTTTAAAAAATAGCCCACAGCATTATCTAGAAGAAAATATCAGACAGTGTATGCAATGTGTTGTATCCCAGGCAAAAAGGTTAAGAAAATGGGAAGGTGGCCAGGTATGGGGCTGCTATGTTTACCAAGGACACAGGTGAAGACCAAGTAACAAGGGTACCATATTGAAGGTAAGGATTGAGCCCATGTGGGTAAATCTTTATTTCCCAATTCTTCCCACTTCAATGCGGTTGTCCCATTTACATACTGGCTTTGATGAATTATAATAATGGCTCCGAATGGTATGAGTGCTTGCAACATATATTTATAGAAGACTAATTTATTCATCACACAGTCTCCAGGGAAGAGGGCTTGAATGATGGTGTATAAATCTGCACATGTGAACAAGCAGCTTTCTTTCTCCTTCTAATGGAAAAGAAGCATCCGTTTCCATAACTGACATATGGACTCTGAAGTCCCAGGTAGAGAAATGCAACTTGAAATGTCCTCCTCCTCCTAAGAATATCTTCTATGAAATCTAAAACTTGGAAATGTGTGACTTTCTAGTCAGCTTAGTTGAACTTATGGTGACCTCAGAGAGAGAGAGAGGGAGCAGGCCTGGATCATCATAACATTCAGGTCTAAGGGAATCATGGTCTTCAGGGGCAGCCATGAGGAAATGAAACCAAAGACTCAACACTCCTGGAGGTTGTCAAGCTTCTGTTTAACATCAGCTCTGACAAGCAGGTCTCAAGTTCTTCAATGCCTCCAATAGGAGGTGCTGTGAAAACAGAACTTCATGCTTTTATCTTTGCCCTCTTGGTGATTATAGCATTCAAGAAAAATTTACTGAGGTTTTCATTGGTGGTTTGTATTTCCCTGAATTAAGATTACACAAAGAGCTAGGGAAAGACTTTTTTCTCAGACTTCCTATATTTATCTCTTTGTTTTTATTAGTTTGTTTTTAATTGGCTGGCCAACTATCCAAATCACGTTAAGATTTAAGAAGCAAGCAGTAGTCAAGAATAACCAGACCATTTTTGGCAAACATGAGCACTATTCCAAATTCAAGGCAAGTTCGCAAGCCAGCTTAAAGGCCAAAAAAGAAAGAAAGTAGTTCTAAGTACCAGGAGCTCTAAAAAGTGATGGTATGAAACAAAAAAGGTGGCATGCAAACTAATCACTGTCCAGGGTTTGTAGTAAACCTGCACTCCATCTAAAATACTGGGTGACATCAGGACCAGTTTGGAATATTGAGCTGGAACTCCATACCTAGACCTGAAGCCTTTGCTATGAGCATTCCTTCAACAGATAAGGATAATATCTGAGACCAGAGGTTTACCTGGCCTTACCACCAAGATGGTAGTTAAATCTAAGTCCGACGAGCCCTTCAGAAGAAAAGCACATCTGACCTCAAAACCTCTTCACACAGTGGATGCATCTGAGGTGCTGCACTGAGAGATGGAGTTCAGTTTCCCTCCACTGATTTTCTAGTCCAGTGAAGTTGAACTTCGGTGACCTGTGACTGCTTAACCAACAGAAAGTGTGGAGGTGAAGCTGAAGCTCCTGAGCCCTTTCTAGCCTTTAAGAGGGCTGGCATCTTCAGATTCTTTCCTCCTGCAATGTGTGTGCTTGAGAGAAGCTGGGCCTCCATGTATGCAGCTGAGCTACCCAGCTGGAGAGAACATGCAGAAAGGCTGTGCAGAGAGACAGGCCCTGAGACGACACACAGAGGGAGAGAGGCTCAAACATCCCAGCATCTGAGGTGGCCTCCAGACAACTCCAGCACTGTTTTACTTCAACCAGCAGAAAGACCCAAGTAAGATCAAAATAACTTCCAGGTTAAACCTAATCTAACCATAGAACTGTGCAATATAAGAAAATGTCTATTGTTTTAAACAGCGAAACTTTGGGACAATTGGTTATATAACAGTGAATAAAACAGAAAATCATCTGAAGGTATTTTCATCCATATATTGATTTATTCATCTATTTGTCCATTTGACACATACTTGCCTGAGTCTCTGCAATAAACCAAACTCTCGCCGAGTTGCTTCAGGGACATGACATACAGCTAGTGCTCAACTTACGACCATGATTGGTTCCGACAGACCAGTCATAACATGATTTGGTCATAAGTTGAGTAGGCTATATGTACAGTACTGTGAAATGATGTTATAAAAATCTTTAAGTCATATTTTGTAATAATTTTCTTTCATTATTGCTATATATCATAATTTTCTTTGTTCATTTTATGCCATTTGTATCATCTCTACACCATTTTGTTTCTTATTTTTACATTCGTCAGGTTTAAGTAAAACACTGCATTACCAGCAGTAAAGGTTGACCTGAATGCTTATTATGAAAGCATTCTTGTCAAATTTCATTTTTAAAAAGCCACCTTAACTTGAGGTAAAGGTGCAGCCTTGTGTAAAACCGTGGAATATTCACAGATCACTGAACCACGGTGGTCTATGGTTTGAAGTGAAAAACCACGGCACATGATGAGTTTTGAAAAGCAGAAGAGTATGAACTATGTTAAGTCTTAGGGTTAAAAAGGATTAGTTGCCAGGTATTTATTTATTATCATTGTAAATAGAAAAGTAAATCATCACAATTTTATGTGACTTTCCATGGGATACAAATATGTAACATTCATCATAAAAGATGTCATCTGGATATCTTGTTCAAATATAATTTAAACTTAGTATGTTCTAATATTGTTAAAGATATAGGGATATAAACCACTCACATTTTAGTAGGCAAGAAAATGACTAATAATGATATGATATAGCATATATGTTTATTGTCCCGCACTGTCGTATGCCCAGCTGGGCAACGTTTGCTCTGCCAGATGCGGAACATTCGTGGCTAGCGATTGTGGTCATAAAGTCGAATGGTCGTAAGTTGCATAGTAAGTCGATCAATACCTGTACCTGGTTTTTACCTCCCTTGAAGCCTCCAGTATCAGAGATAACCATGAAACAAAGACAATCTTCAAACAAAGAATTATAGTCATGACGAATGGAACAGAGGGTTAGGGCCAGGATGCTGTGATTGGAGTACAAAATATGCAGCACCAAACAATTTGCAAAATACGCAATGCCTGGAATCCACTCACAAATTACCAAGAATGTGAAAAATTAGAAAAAAGTAACATAATGAGGGAAAATACCAACAATGAACAGACTCAGAAATGAGAGATGACTGAATTAAAAGACAAGAACATTAAAACAGCTATAATTATATTCCTTGCCAAGGCAAGACATGGAAGGATAAAGAAAAGACCCAAACTAAGCTTCTAGAGATGAAAACTGCCGCAAGATGGAAAATACACTAGATAGTATTAACAGCAGGTTAGATGCACTTGATGATAGAGCAATTGGAAATACGTACAGATTCCAAGCACAGAAAGAGGAGAAAAGATTAAAAACAAAACAAATGCAGGCATCTGTGGAACAACATCAAATTCTCTTGGTTAGGGGAGATGGATAAAATATTTGAAAAAATAATAACCAGTTTTCCCCGAACATGATGACAACTGTAAATCCACAGGTCCAAGATGCATAGGAAACCCCAAGCCCAAGAAATATGCAGATGATCTTTGACTTACAGTGGGGTTATGTCCTGATAAAACCATCCCGATTTGCAAATATTGTAAGTAAAAAATGCATTTTATACACCTAAGAATATCACAGCTAGCCTAGCCTACCTTAAACATGCTCAAAACATTTACATTAGCTTACAGTTGGGCAAAATCATCTAATACAAAGCCTGTTTTATAATAAAGTATTGGATATCTCATGTATTGAATACTGTACTCAAGGTGAAAATCAGAATGGTCGTATGGGTACTCAAAGTATGGTTTTTACTAAATGTGTATTGCTTTTGCACTGCCATGAAGTTAAAAACTCATAAGTCAACCCAGCATAAGTCAGGGACCCATCTGTATATAAAAATATATACCAAAACATTTCATAATCATGTTGTTTAAAATGACTTATAACAAGAAAAATCTTAAAACCATCCAGAGGAAAAAATACATTATGTACAGAGAAACAAAACTAAGACTGAGGGCAAATTTCCTAAGTAATGCAAGTCAGAAGATTAGTGGATTCATATCTTCAAAGTCCTGGGAGAGGCCGGGCGCAGTGGCTCATGCCTCTAATCTAGCACTTTGGGAGGCCAAGGGGGGCGGATCATGAGGTCAAGAGATCAAGACCATCCTGGCCAAAATAGTGAAACCCTGTCTCTACTAAAATACAAAAATTAGCTGGACATGGTGGCATGTGTCTGTAGTCCCAGCTACTCGGGAAGCTGAGGCAGGAGAATTGCTTGAATCCGGGAGGTGGAGGTTGCAGTGAGCCGAGATCATGCCACTGCACTCCAGCCTGGCGCCTGGCAACAGAGCGAGATTCTGTCTCAAAAATAAGTAAATAAATAAACAAAGTCCTGGGAGAAGAGTGAGTGGAAGGAAGCTCCTTACTAGTTCTATGCCCAGCCATTATTCAGAGGAGGATGAGAAGCTGAGTCAGCTTTTTATCTCACATTTTCTGGCTTCATAATTTTATTTGGTTGTCCAGGGTTGACAAGTTAATTCTAAAATATATGTAGAAATGCTAAAGACCTAGACAAATCAAAATGACTTTGAATAAGAACAAAGCTGGAAGACACACATTAAATTATTTCAAGACTTATTATAAAGTTACAATAATTACAACAGTGTGGTACTGATATAAGAGTTAAAAAAGAATTATTTAGGCAGATAGTAAGGGTAAGAAAGTCCTCCTTGGTAAGGTTTCCCTTTTAATAAAAGGCAGCCCCAATATTTCTTTCCTAACAAAAAGCAGCCTGTAAAATCTAGCTGCAGACACTGATAAGCAAGCTAGAAGCCTGCACGGGTGAATGCCTGCAGGTATGAAAATAGGAAAAGGCTACATGGAGGCATGTTCAATGTGGCAGCCCAATCTTCCCTTTTGTCAACCAAAGGAAATTAAAGGAAATTTTTTATAACGTGTACAATAAGGAATAGACAACATGGTACCAGCCAGGTGGAAAGCTCATTTGCATAATAAAAGATCAGGGTAGGGTGGGCAGCTTCTTCCCATGCTATGTAAACATCACACCTGGTCTAACCAATCTTTGGGTCCTATGTTAATCAGACACCGTCTCCTCAAGCTGGTCTATAAAATCCCATGCACTTCACCACAGGACCGGAAGACCTACTTGGGAACCCCTCTCTCTCTGCAGGAGTCAGAGCTTTTCTCTTTCTCTCTGTTAAACCTCACTCTCTATTAAACCTCTACTCTTAAACTCACTTATGTGTCTGCATCTTTGATTCCCTTGGCGTGAGATGACAAACCTTGGATATTTACCCCAGACAATGACATTGGTTCAGTACTGCTGTAAAATGGAAATATAGATCAATGTAACAGGATACAGTTTAATTAAGAAACACTTTATGGCTAAAAAATTATAACAATCATGTGAGCCTTCAAAAAGTTGTAATCTTTTTGCTGGTGGAGGATCCTGCCTTGATCCTAGCCACCCTAACCTTAAGCAACTACTGCCTTGATCAGTCAGTCAGCAGTTGAGGGCTGCTGACTGATCAAGGTAGCAGTTGCTGGAGGTTAGGATGGCTATGACAACTTCTTAAAATAAGACAACAGTCAAGTTTGCTGCATCAATTGACTCTTCCCTCCACAAAATTTTTCTCTTTAGCATGCCATGCTATTTGATAGCATTTTACCCACCATGGAACTTCTTTGAAAATTTGTGTCAATCCTTTCAAATTCTGCTCCATTATCGACTAAGTTTATGTAATATTCCAAATATTACATAAACTTGTCCTTTCAACAACATTTATAGGATCTTCACTAGGAGTTAATTTCATTTCAAGAAAATTTATTTTTTGCTCATTTACAAGAAGCAACTCCTCATCCATTAAAGTTTTATTGTGAGAGTGAAGCAATTTAGTCACATCAGGCTTCGCTTTTTTTTTTTTTTTTTTTT
>NW_016107476.1:1192739-1340681 GCF_001604975.1 Cebus imitator
TTTTTTTTTTTTTGTATTTTTAGTAGAGACGGGGTTTTACCATGTTGACCAGGATGGTCTCGATCTCTTGACTTCGTGATCCACCTGCTTCGGCCTCCCAAAGGCTTCACTTCTAATTCTAGTTACCTTGCTACTATTTCCACTACATCTGCAATTACCTTCGGGTCTTGAATTCCTCCAAGTCATTCCTAAGGGTTGGAATTAACTTCTTCCAAACTCCTGCTAATGTTGATATTTCAACCTCCTTTCATGAATCATAAATTTTAACAATGGCATCTCGAATAGTAAATTCTTCCTAAAAGGTTTTAAATTTACCCAGATCCATCAGAGGAATCACTACCTATGGCAGCTATAGCCATAGGAAATGTACTTCTCTTGAGACAGGATCTGGCTCCATTACCCATGCTGGAGTAGAGTGGCAAAATCATGGCTCACTGCAGCCTCAAATTCCTGGGCTCAAATGATCCTCCTGCCTCAGCCTCCCAAGTATCTGGGACTATAGGCTCACACCACTATGTCTGGCTAATTTTAAAAATTTGTCTTTATATTTTCTAGACAGAGGGTCTCACTATGTTGCTCAGGCTGGTCTTGAGCTCCTAGCCTCAGGCAGTCCTCCTGCCTCAGCCTCCCAAAGTGATAGGGTTACAGGTATGAGCAATCATGCCCTGCTAATAACCATTTCTTAAATAACAAAACCTGAAAGTCAAAATTACTCCTTAATCCATGAGCTGCAGAATGGATGTTAGCAGGCATAAAAACAATAGTAATTTCCTTGTACATCTCCATCAGAGCTCTTGGGTGGCTAAGTGCATTGTCAATGAACAGAAATATTTTGAAAGGCAACCTTTCTTCTGAGCAGTAGTTCTTAACAGTATGTTCAAAATATTCAGGAAACCATGCTATAAACAGATGTGTTGCTATCCAAGTTTTGTTGTTCCCATTATAGAGCACAGGCAGAGTAGATTTAGTAAAACTGGTAAGGACCCTAGGAGTTTTGGAACGGTAAACAAGTATTGGCTTCAGCTTAAAGTCACCAGCTGCATTTGCTTTTAACAAGAGAGTTAGCTTGTCCTTTGAAGATTTAAAGCTAGACATTGACTTCTCTTATCTATGAAAGTCCTAGATGGCATCTTCTTCCAATAGAAGGTTGTTTTTTTGTTTGCATTGAAAATCTATTCTTTGGTGTAGGCATTTCATCAATTATCTTAGTTAGGTCTTCTGGATAACTTGATGTAGCTTCTACATCATCACTTGCTGCTTCCCCTTGCCCTTCAAAGTTATGAAGATGATGTCCTTTCTTAAACTTCATAAACCAACCTCTGCTAGCTTAAAACTTTTGTTCTGTTTCTTTATTAGCTGTTTTAGCCTTCATAGAATTGAAAAGAGTTAGAGCCTTGCTCTGGATTAGGCTTTGGCTTAAGAGAATGTTGTGGCTGGTTTGATCTTCTTTCCAGACGACTTTACATCAGCAATTAAGCCATTTTACTTCTTATCATTCATGTGTTCACTGGAGTAGCACTTTTAATTTCCTTCAAGAACTTCTACTTTGAATTTGCAACTTGCCTAACTGCTGCAAGAGGCCTAGAATTTGGCCTACTTCGGCATTCAACACACCTTCCTCACTAAGCTTAATCATTGCTAGCTTTTGATTTAAAGTGAGAGATATGTGACTCTTCCCTTCATCTGAATACTTAGAAGCCATTATAGGATTGTTAGTTGACTCAATTTCAGTATTGTTGTGTCACAGGGAATAGAGGAGTCTGAGGAGAGGGAGAGAGGCAGGCTGGTCAGTACAGCAGTCAGAACACAGGCAACATTTATCTATTAAGTTTGTTATTTTATATGGGCATGGCTTGTGGCACTCTAAAACTATTACAATAGTAAAATTAAAGGTCACTGATCACAAATAACCATAGCAGATATAATTGTCATGAAAATGTTTGAAATATTGCAAGAATTACCAAAATATGACACAGACACAAAGTGAGTACATGCTGTTGGAAAAAATGGCACCCATAGGTTTGTTCAATGCAAGGTTACTACAAACCTTTAATTTTTAGAAAATGCAGTATCTGTGGTGTTCAGTACAGCAAAGCACAATAAAATGAGTATATAAAATGTCTGTATGTTTCAGCACAACAAGAAAAGGAAAGAGCTATTAATATAAGATATCCCTTGCAGTGTTACATGTAATAGAAAAACGATCAGAAACAATCTAAGTACCTGTGGATTGGGGGCTGGTATAAAAATTATAGCACATTTTAAAAATGGAGCCATTAAAAATAATTAGATGGCTGTCTATACATAGGAGATGATCCCCAAAGCTTCTTTGTAAAATAGACATAAGCAAGACACAGAACAGTGTGTGCTCCCAATTGTGTAAATAAAAAGGAAGAAGGAAGGGTTTAGGATTATGCACACACATCCAGACATCCAGACACACACAGTTGCATATGCATAGAGTATTTCTGGAAAGATATATAAAGAACTGGCACCAACAGTTGCCTCTGGAAAGGGTGTGAGAGACATCTTTTTATTCTCTGAATTTTTACCATGAGCATGCATAACTTTTTCATTTTAAAAAGTTGTTAAAACAACTGGTCACCTACGCACTATAAGATTTCATCCTTTTACAGCTTCCTGGGAACATCGCTCCCACACTGAGCTCCTCCCTCTTTGGTAACTTACCCAGCTTATTCCTCACTTCAAAGCCTCTCCTCAAATCGGCTGCCTCCTCTAGAGATCCTTTCTCCCTTCTTCCTCTTCCTAATAAGCCTCTGGAAATGGTGGTGATGCCTGCCATCACTGCTTCCTCATCTGCCAATCACTCCTTGGTCTTCTGCCCTCTCTCTCTCCCTGGTTGCTGTCACTCCACACCCTGCAACTGCTGCATTCTTGTCTAACACAAATGCTTTCCTCACTGCTGCTTTTCCTCACTGACCTTCTGGCAGTATTCAATAATGCGGACCACTTCCCCTTCCCCAAATTCTATCTTCTTCCCTCCCCGAATCATAACACAGTAAGTCTAAGAGCAGCTTGATCACCACCACCCTATTCTTGGTACTACACAACACCTGGCACACAGCAGGAACTCAATACATGTTTCCTGAATAAACCAGCCCTCCCCACTCCCTTGTCACCTACCCCTTTTTTCCGCAGACTCCTCTTTCTCCCTAACTGTGCACGTTCCTCAATGCTCACACTTTGCCTTTCTGCTGTTTCCTCTGTTGACACAGCATACACCTTTTCCACACCCATCCATTGACATAATAGTCCCATATGTTGCTTCCTCTCTAACTCCTGCCTCCAAGGCTTTGTAGAAAACATTCCTTGGATGGCGTACTGCCAATTCAGAGTCAGGAGCTTGTCTGAACTCATCTGCCCCTCCAAACTGGTCACCTCTCCACTTTTCAGGAATCTGTGACTGTTAATTCTCACTTATTTTTCTATGCAGTTGATAAGGCTGACTGGCTCTTCCTAGAAATGTGGCTGTCCCTTCCTCACCCACCTCACCCCACTGTTGCATCCTTGATACAAGCTTGAGCCTCTCAAACCCAGTGCCCTACAGCAGACCTCCAACTTGCTGTCCTGTTTCTTATCTCTTGCCTTATCAATACGTCCTTCACATAGCCATCAGATTACTACTTTAAAAACTTTTTCTCAGCCGCAACTTAAAATTAAGCTACTCCCTTAAAAATGGCTATTCTATGTTATGTGAATTCACTTTAATTTTAAAAAATTACTGAACTATCATAACATCTTACTTGTTCTCTCATTAATTAATGAGTTAGCTAAAATCTCAAACAGGTGTTCATTACAAAATTAGGCTACTTAACCCTTATACCACCTGTTTAAAATACGGTAAATGGCTCTTTAACACCCTCATGAAAAGGTGCATATTCCTCAGACTAGCATTCAGCAGCCTGGGGTGTCCATTAGAACTTTCTGCTGAGATGGAAACGCTGTAACTGCAGCGCCCTATAGGGCAGGCACTAGATACATGTGACTACTGAGCACTTGCAATGTGACTAGTGCTATCAGGGGACTGCATTTTTATTCATTTGGTTTTAATTAAGGTGACTTTAACGACATGTGTGTTCTAACTCTCATTTTGGACAGCACAGTCCTAGACAAGCTGAGGAATACTGGTCTTTCCTTCTGATCTTTTCTCCCACTTGTGTTCAGTGTGAACTTCCTTTTGCAGCCAGGCTGGTCTCTTCTTTCTCCTTGGAATGGGTTACATCACTGAACATTTTCATTCTTCACATATTCTTTTCCGTTATATCCCTTCTTGCTCTCTTTCACCTATCAAGACCTTGTCTATGTCCAATCCTTATCCCACCTTCTCCTGGAAGCTTCACTGAATGTCAACAGTGCTTTCCTTGGCTCAGTTCCCAGGACACTCTAACTACAGGGCTTACTCTGGTGCTCAGTGAAACTGTTGTTGAAGAATGGTATCTTCTGAGCTTGTCTAGATCCCCTCTCTAGATGGTGAACTCTTGCTCGAGAATACTTTGTTCTATTTCCTTTCCTCCATCTCCTGCCCATCCTATACCTCACTCATACTCAGAGCATGGTTAGAAGACAGCAACAAAGTGACCAGATGACAACAGTGAGACCATATGCTCACTTCTCCATTCACTCTGGCCACTGCGCTGTGCAAATGAGCATGAGCTGATAATATCAGAAGACTTGCCTGAGCTTTCATATCCAGGAGGAAAAATATTTTATAATGTCACACATGGTCTTGATGTTTTTGTTCAGTGGAAGCTTTCTCTTTCAGTCTAAACCCCAAAATGTCTTGACTATGTCCCACCATTCATGGCATTGGGCCATGTAAAGAAAACAAAGGCAACTCAAGGGGACCTAGGTAGAGTCGTGCATCAAGCCAAGAGAGTAAGAAGCTGTGCCTGGGGTAATGAGACAATCAGGCAGTGGCACTGTGGCAGGGTTTTTTGAGAAAAATCCAGTTGCTTGTGCAATTGAATTGATCATTCTGTACTTAAATTTGAGCAAGTTCAAATACAGAGACTGAGCATCAGCTGCTTAGTACAATAAAGTGAAATCTTGAGTGTTAGGCAGGAAGACTAAGCACAGATTGATGCATACAGAGAGAATCTGAGAACTCGGACAATGCCTCAAAAGATGTACCAGGCTTTGACCATAACTCTCCTCTTTTAGGCCATTTTTGTTAAAAAAAAAATTTACTAATTCTTTAGTGAAATGAACTAGAAATTAATCAGACTCTCGCTAAATACTACTGCTAGTAACAATAATAAGGAAAAGGAGAAAGAAGAGGAGAAATTTTAAAAAGGAGGAAGAGAAATAGGAGGAGGAAAGAGGAGGAGGATGAGGAAGGAGAAGCGAGAAGAAAAGAAACAGGAGGTGGAGGAAAGAGACATCAAACAAAAAAAAGACATAGTAGTTGTAGTAAATATTATAATTGACTATGATAAAATATATATAGTTTTTCCTCCACACTGTGGTTTCAGTTGTTCTCAACTAATCTGTTGGGCTGTCTTTATAAAGCTTCCAGTAAAGGAACATTTCTGCTTGCTGTTACAGATAAGTATCTGAACTGGGCAGACCCTGTCTGACTTTGCAGTCAAAATTATAGTGCCCAGAGCAGATAATCGCAGGGAAGCAGTCAATTCCCCTACAGAGTTGTGTCTTAACAGAGCTTATTTCTCTGTGGATAAGTGTAACTCAGGCTAGAAGCAAGTCGCCCCAGAATATAAGGGATCATTCCTATAGTCAGAGACCTATGTCATGGGTATTACAATGCCCATCCTGCGCAACTATTATGAAGACTAGAGAAAATGAACATAGCTGCTTGGCACATGGTACAAGCTTAATCAATGGTGGAGATGATAATGACAATGAAGATTACAGGGACTTGGCAAAGGAGTGATAAGGGACTTTGTGGCCTGGGACCCTTCAGAAATGGGCCAGCTCTTGGCTCTAAGGGGTTTGGCCAGGTCTTTCTCATGCCCTGGGGCCAGGGCCAAGCTACAGAAAGCATATTCCATAGGGAGGGGGGTCTGCCTCAATCTTCCTCCCTCCCATACAGGGGATGCATGTAGGTGCCATTGTGGATGGAGACATGGAGGCTGGACCAAGCTTGCAATGCAATTATAGCCCACACAAACGAATGGAAAACTAAATTCAAAGAAATGCAGAAGAAATACAAATATTGTGAAAAATATTATAACTCCCAGGGCTTGGCTTCTGTCTTAGAAACATGAACACACACACACACACACACACACACACACACAGTGATTATGCCAGAATGATCGTTCCTAACACCCCTTTTCCCTTCAGTAAAGAAGAATTGCAGGCCATACATTTCACTAGCTGGGTCACTGATTTTTGAAGAGAGCTGTATGACAAAGGGAGGGCCTGATCAGGACTGAGGTGATCAGACATGTGGTGGAGGTACAAAATGGGGTGAGCCTGGAAGGAAGAAAGCCAGACATCAGCTGAATAGACCAAGCGGCCCTTTCCATCCAAACCAACAGGAGCCACCTCTGACCTGGCCCTCTCCTCTTCTCTAATTCAGGTTTAAAAACATCTCACTGTGACCAGAAAGAAGCATGTGCTATACCTGCTAATGCTGCCTGTAACAGAAACCAACTCTTGACTTCTTTTTTCCAGTTCTGAACAACAAAGAGCAGTTAGGGGGCCAAGCACTCCGTGTAATCCTGCCAACTGCCCTAGAAGGTAGGGCATCACTATTGTCCTCATCTTTCAGTTGAGACAAACCTACTCAGAGAAGTTAAGCCATCTACCCAAAGTCCACGCATGCTAAGTTGCAAAGCCAGAATTTATAACAAAGATGACTGGAGGTGAAGTCCCAGCCTGTCACCCCTATGTTGTGCTGCATTTAAGCAATGTCTCCGAGAGCTGTGGTCACACTGGCCAAGTCCTCAGCATCTCCCTGTATGGAGAGGCTGCCACCTGACCACATGTCATGTGCCCAAGGCCTTCCCTGGGCTGCAGGAAAGTTGACTCAGCATTGGGAGTGTATGTCCTGCCTTAATTTATCTGGCACTAGAGATGCTAATGCTTCCAGCCCAGACTATAGTTTCCTCTGTCCTCTGTCTGTGATTAAATCATGGCATCTTCTGTGTGTTGTCTCCTCTGGAACTATTTTGGCAACTCTAGTCAGCAACCCCCATCACCTTATTCATTTCTCCCTAGTAATTCAATCCAGGGACATGTTGTCTACATCTCATGCTGACTCAGCACAATCCTCCTTCAACCCTCACATAGCTGTTCTGGACAATGGGTGGGTGGGGTCATGTATTAGTCCCTTTTCACACTGCTATTAAGAAATACGAGACTGGAATAATTTATAAAGGAAAGAGGTTTAATTGACTCATAGTTCCTCATGGCTGGGGAAGCCTCAGGAAACTTACAATCATGGTGGAAGGGGAAGCAGTCATGTCTTACATGGTGAAAGGCAAGAGAAAGTGAGAGAGCAGGGCAAACTACCTTATAAAACCATCAGATCTGGTGAGAATGCACTCATTACCATGAGAACAGTGTGGGGAAACCACCCCATGATCCAATCACCTCCCTCCCTCGACACATGGGAATTACAATTCAAGATGAGATGTGGGTGGGGTCACATAGCAAAACCATATCAGGTCTGTTAACTTAGACATGGGTGCCCCACATGGGAGCCACCAGCCACATGTGGCTCAAGAGCACTTGCAATGTGGCTAAGCTGACTTGAGATGTGTTATCAGTAATAAATGCACTGAAGTTTCCAGACTTCCTATAAAAAAATTAAAATATCTCATTATTGTGTTTAGATTTATTCCATGTTGAAATATTTTGAATATATTGTGTTGCAAATTTTATTAAAATAATGTCATGTGTTTCTTTTTTACATTTTTATGTAGCTGTGAAAATATTCTAATTTCATACGTCGTTGACATTAATTTTCAAAGGACAGCTCTGACTTTGGCCTTGCCATCTCTACCATCCCCCTATGGGTCCTGGCTCCCAGTCTCTGCCAGGTGAGCGAGTAAAGACCTGAATCAGTTGTGACAGCCTTACCCTCTACCCTCTAGAGCTCAAGGGGAAAGACGGCTCAAGGTGACAGGACCCTAGGGCCAAGAAGTTAACCTAAAACACATTTAAGGAGCAGCTTCCAGGTCCACTTGGCTTATGGTCCTTCTGAAAGCTGTTTTCTCAGTGCTTAGAGCCAGAGGGGAGTCAGGGGCAGGGCAGCATCTGGTTAAAATCTAGAAAAATCCACATGAGGCTCTTACAAACTTGGTCTCTAAAGGAATTTTGAATAATGAACAAGGGAAATAAAAACTCAATTTTCAAAAATAAAAAAAAGAGACAAATTAAACTAAATTGAGAAAAAATAACTTCTCGGGGCCGTCAAACACCAGAAGTGAATTTGCGAAAACATATTATTCTTGTTTCAGGGGTTTACCAGATAGATTGATTTGGTGATAAGGGGCTCGGAAAGCTATTTTCTCAGCTTCAGCAGAAGTTAACCACCTCAGAATGCCTCAGTATTTAGCTCTGCAGCTGACAGCAACCATGTCGGGGAAAAGCAAGATAAATGAATGAACATACTGGATCAGAGCCCCTAGCAATCTGTACAGCTCTGTCCCCCGTGGCCACGATTAACATCGAGGCCAGTTTAGAAGTCTCACATTGTTATTCCAGGAACAGGACAGCAGCCAAAGTTCAGTGACATGGAACCTGTTGTCAACAGCCCTACAAATGGCCAGGAAACTTTTAATTGGTTTTTTAGCCAGGCAGACAAAGCGGGAAATGGGGAGTGAGGGTGGTGGGGGAAGAGGCTTTTTTTCTAATGTTCGGCTGTAAGCAACTTAGAGCCTCCAGGCTCCAACCGCCAAAACATATACACGGTTTTCACTCATTTTTGCTCTGGGTACAAAGCAATGCAAAATCGTTTATTTATGTTTCTCACCGTGAGACTGAGCCAATGACACACTTGTAAACATTTGTTCTTGCAGGGAAAAAGAGAAACCTAATTTCTTGTGTGACACTTGTACAACCCCACTGTGTTTGGATATTTTTGAGACAAGCAATAAAGGCTCTATCTTTAAAGACTGGTTTGTTCCTGCTGTTTCTGAAAATAAAGGTGCTCTCAAAAACATGTCTAGAAAATGCTCCCAAATTCCAGGTGGTGCTTCCATTCTCTCTTCTCTTCCCCTGCTCAGCTTCCCTGAGTAAATTACTAATTTCCCATCACATCCCAAACCACAGATATATAATATTGCTATTCCAGCCACCAGGGAGAGGGAAATGCCTTTTATTAAAAGCTGATAAATAGGAGTGACAGACTGGAAGGTCTTGATGGGATTCGAAAGTCAGAGTGTGTTCCTGGCCCAGTCATCCTGTCGGCCCAGGAAGGTTGTCATTCTGACCTCTGTCTGACCTCAAGAATATATCAGAGAAAAATTCACTCAGCTCCATCCTCCATCAATCAACACACTCATATGGAGTGACAACTGTGTGCTGTGTTCCTGGTAGAAGACACTGAACAAGCCAGCCAACCTCCTATGGTGAGGTGGGCTGTGCAAGGTGTACAGGCTGGGGCCTCGGGGGTAGAACTTGGACACTAAGAGCTCCCAGCTCAGGCTGGGTCAAGGAGTGCTGAGGCTTTTACAATATACTTGATACTGGTTGACACACACACACACACACACGGCCTCCTCCATCAGCCCGTGGGTGGCTCTATTCTCTTGCTTGGAATGAAACTACACTTAGTCATAAATTTTAGCAACAGTAAAATGCAGGGGTCATGTGTATAGTGTTCAGAGCCAGACAGGCCTAGGATCAAATGCTAGCTCCTGAGGATATTGACCATATGACCTCAAGTCATTTGTTAACCTCTCTAAGCTCAATTGTCCTCACCTACAAAATGAAAATAATACCTGTGATTATTGCTATGCTGCAGTACTGTCCAACAGGAACAGACTGAAAGCTACCAATATAAACCATGTATGTAATTTTAAATTTTCTAGTAACTATATTTTAGAAAGTAAAAATAAAACAGGTGAAATTAAATTACATTTGTATCTAACTAAATAGATCCAGAATGCAGCCTTTCAAGTCTTTGAAATCCAGTGTCTATTTTATACTGAAAGTGGATTTCAATTCAGATTCACCAGTAGTCACAAGTGATTAGTGGCTACCATATTGGATAGCTCAGCTCTGGGGCTTAAATGAGATAAGTCAGCACACGCTCAGATGCAAAGAGAATGTTCAGTAAATGCTAGCCACTATGACTGTTATTAACACAACCGCTTAAGGAAATGTGGATGAGGAAATCAGAACTTTCTTCCATCATGGCTACACTGAGTTAAAGCTTGTTCATTCACAAGTCAGCCAACAAGGGCTCATGTGGCATAATCTAAAGTGCTTTGCACCTGGCTAGGTCTTACAGGGTGAAATATACCCATAACCAATAAATCTATCATTCCTACCTCCAAGAAACTTGAAGATTAGCTGATGATAGGAGTTAAAGTATCACAGAAATGGGATTAAAGATAAAAAAATAGAGCTAGACAGGGAAAGGGACTAATTTAAGGAAGCCAAAAAGGGCCAGGGCCGATGATCTTCATGTATGAAACAGTTCATTAAGTGCTTGTTCAAAGGCTTAGGGCTGTGAGTCAGAAAAAATAAAGTCAGATAGGGATGTAAGTATCTGGAAAATTTTACCCCTGAGGCATGAGGAGAAGGGCAAGCCGTGCTGGGAAAAGTCACTTATGTTGAAAGCACGTGGATTTTCCTTTCATCGAAACTCACCTATCCCAGCCTCATACTGGGGCATGTCCTTGGCAATGTATGGTGAAGGACCAATGACTTCAGCAACTATCCCAAATATAAGAACATATATTTTCCCTCTCCACAAACATGACAGCCTATTAATTAGCCCCAAATCCTACCATGTTAGTGAGAATCCTGTCCCTGTTACAGATCTGTGGGTAATATGTCTGGGGTGAGGGAGAGGCTATAATCCTGTCCCATGATCTGCTGCTCTGAGAGGCCCAGGTAGGTCATTAGGCAGGCATCTTGCTCCATACCTGGAAGTTTAAGCACCACCTTCAATGGGGGTCAATGCTCTCGTGAATTCCTGTAAGTTCTGAAGAGCAACCAGCTACAAAGACCAGGCAAATGTGAATAGACACAGCCAGAACAAGAAGAGAGCATAAACCATTTGTGGCACTACCTGGTAAGGGTGTATTCTGCCAACCAGCAAGTCCTTATATGTGCACAGCATTTTGTAAATTGCAAAGGATTTTGTTTGAGCCTCAAAAACAATTTTTTGACAACAGCGCAGGTAATATGAGGACCTTTTAAACTCCCATGTCTTCTGGCTCTGACTTCCAGTCCACTAGCCATGAGTCAAACACAGACAAGATTTTTTTTTTTTTTGAGTCAGATTTGGGACACCAGATCTGAATTTTTATACAAAACCCTACAAAGTATACATGTGAAATTATATTGAATTATACATATAATAAGCTTTATTGAAGAGCGAGAATGATGTAAAATCAGGACTTTCCTATAATAGTCAGGCAGCAAGACCAGTTCAGGATGCCACAGGGCAGTAGATAACCATCTGCCTGACTCATCAGCCCAGAAAGTAGCACTGACTAAGAGTCAGGTGACCTCAAAACTGGGGATAAAGATGTTAAAAGGTGATTCTCCTGAGCCAAGTTCAAGGTTAACCATTGTGAGAAGCTCAGGCAGACCCAAATTCTTGGGGAGAGGTCTTCAAAAGCCCCCTTCTGACAGATCTGCAGGCCTACTCTGCCCTCCCTCCTCTTCCCTTCTCTCCCTATTTGTCAATTAAAGGGAAGAGGCTAAGACAGGAATAAGGCCCTCAGAACAGTGAGGTCTCCTTTTGAGGTCAACAGATTAAATAGAAAAACCAGAGGAACCTAAGCAGAAGTGCTGTCCAGTCACCACCTCTTCTCATTGGAGAGTGCATAGTGGCCTCAAGAGCTCAGCAGCAAGGTGCAGGCTAGACTCTAGATGATGATAACCAAGGGCTCCTGAGAGATCCCTGTTCAGAGGCCAAATCACTTTTCCAGCAAATGTTGTGCTCTAAGCAAGAGCAGGCTTCTGAGTGACTGGATGTATGGCTGCTCTGGCCCAGGCTGAGTGACTTGAGCTGTCTGGCATGTCTACCATGTCTAACCTGCAGTTCCTAAACAACTATGAAACCCAGTCCTTCTCACCCTCCCTAACTCTTCCTATGCATTGACTGTCCAACCCAATAGAATTTACTGGACATCAACCATGGGGGCTCAGGATTGTGTTCCCAGAACTTCTGAGCTCATTTCTGCCCCATCTCTTCTCATACCAAACACATTGCACAATACCAACAAATGGATTTCCTAAAATACCTTTGTTTTGCAACTATGAAGTTCAAATTTTTCCTATGATCTGCCATAAGAGTTCTTTTAAATACTAGAATTCCTTTTTCAAACAACTTCCTGTAGAATCCCAATAGATGATGAACTTGTAACTTGAATCTGCAGCCTTGTGCTCAATTATCTTGCAACTTTCCCTCATGGGCTGACCTCTCCTAGCCACAGAGGCTTGGATCCTATCTAACGGGCTAGGTGGGTGACAGATGCCATGACAACTCTATTATCTACAAAATCAGCCCTGGCCTACTCTCTTGTGTCCTGGAGCTATTGTAGCAAAAAACACAAAGTGAACAACTTAACAGAAATATGTTGGAGGCCAACAGCCTGAATTGAAGTATCAGCAGAGTGATGCCTCCTCTGAAGGCTCTTGGACAGTATCTGTCCTAGTTTCTGGTAGTTCCTTGGCTTGTGGCAACATAACTGTAATCTCCACATGGTGTTACCTGTATGTATGTCTTATTTCTGTCTCCATATTTCCCCTTTTCAGGAAGAAGCCAGTCATATTGGAATGGAACCTACCCTAACAATCTCATCTTTAACTTGATTACCACTGTCAGAGGTGTTTAAACCAGAGCAACCCCATCTTGAATAGGGGTTGGGTAAAATAAGGCTAAGACATGCTGGGCTGCATTCTAAGAAAGTTAAGGGATTCTAAGTCACAGGATGAGTTAGGAAATCAGCACAAGATAAAGGTCATGAAGACCTGGCTGGCAAAATGGGTTGCAGTAAAGAATCCAGCCAAAACCCACCAAAACCAAGATGGCAATGAGAGTGACCTCTGGTCGTCCTCACTGCTACACTCTTACCAGCGCCATGACAGTTTACAAATGCCATGGCAACATCAGGAAGTTACCCTATATATTCTAAAAAGGGATTATATGCTGAACAATAATCCCATGTTTAGCATATAATCAAAAAATAACCATAAATACAGGCAACCAGCAGTCCTTGGGGCTGCTCTGTCTACGGAGTAGCCATTCTTTATCTCTTTACTTTCTTAATAAACTTGCCTTCACGTTACTCTATGGATTTGCCTCGAATTCTTTCTTGCACAAGATCCAACAACCCTCTCTTGAGGTCTGAATTGGGATCCCTTTCCAGTAACATTTTTCCGGTAACCACAAAAGGGACAATACTGAGAAAATCTGCAACCCAAAAGCTAACTTTGGGTAAGTGGTGGGGTCTGGTAACACCTCTGTAAAGACCCTATTTCTAAATTAAGTCCTATTTGAAAATATGGGAGGTTAGGAATTCAACATATCTTTTAGAGGACATAATTTAATCAGTAATGTCTACCCAGAAGCATCTTTGCTTCTGCCCCTCCCTCAACCCAGACCAACTGCCCTCTTCGCTCCCAAAGCAGTTTTTAGCTTCTTAAAGCCACAGCTTGAATCTCAAGCATCTCCATTTCAGAAGAGTGTTCTGTCTTGACATTTCCATAACGAAAGACTCCAGTGTGGTGTTTTTCCCAAAACAAAGAAACCATTAGCCCATCACCACTTCTCACAAGATGGTAAGTTTTGGCTTTTTAAAGGCAAATTGGGTTTCCTTGGTTGCTTTTTAGCTTTAGCTCAATAAGATTTCAAAAATTTTAATGTCTGTGTTTCTGCTTAGGTACCATGCAGCATTAATATAAATTTCCTTCATGAGTTCAAATGATTAAATGTTTGTGAATATAATGAAGTCAGTCAATGAGAATAATGAACCTAAAACTTTGAAATCTGTGTCTATGGAAAAAAATGGTAATCTATCAGCCTCAACAAAAGTTTATTTGTATATGGTTTATTTGTTTATTTGTGGTTTAAATTGTACAAAATGGAAAAAAAATCTTGATTCACTCCAGTCAAACTGGGACCATTTACAGTTTAATAGCACATACTGCAATCTTAGAAGAGTCTTCCATTAAACATCTATGACCAGAGTTTTATTCAGAGAGTTGATCTAGTAGCACAAGTTACCACTGGAGGTCAACAATGTGTTATAATTTAGTGTAAATCAAATTTGTGTGTGCCGGTGTAATTGTATTACTGTACAAAATATGTAATTTGGAAAATTAAATTTAAATTATTTACAGAACTCCTGAAGTGCCTCTGTGGTGCTACGGGCTTCTTTGGAAGAGCATAATTAGAACATCTCTGACCTACTCAGCCAGCTCCAAGCTCCTCTGAGTCTTACTGTCCCCTTCCACCTCATTCCCTTTTGCTCCCCCAACATGCAGTAGGCATGTCTAGCTTCAGGCAGACCAACTTCTTAAGGCTTCTGGTTCAAGTTCAGTGTTGAGTGTTTTGCAAGTGTTTTTTGTTTTTTTTTTAATCTGTCACTATCCCAGCCCCACCTACATTCCCATCTCTTGCTTGACTTTTGAGTCCTTTCTACTTTTCAGGCTCAAATCATCCACCCGTCCACTTACCCCTCCGTCAGACATCTGCTGGAAACTGTGATGTACACAGTGTGGCTATAAAGGTCATCAGACCACAGTTCTATCCTGTGGAGTTCCAGGGGCAGGTGCAGAGGAGACACAAGTGTGAACAGGACATTAGAATATAGTGAGGTTACTGGCAGAATGGAGGGAGGTGCAGGCATGTGCAGGATGACAGAGGAGCAAGGAATTCAGTTGGAGGCCTCCAGTATACCCTGGTTTCTGTCATTTCTGAACATTAGGTTTCTGCCAGTTTTCATTTTATTGTTCGTGAATGTGTTCATAGGCACTGGCTCTATTTCCCCAATCTCAATTCCATTAGAGACAAGCCACAAACACCTTTGCTAGCCCCTCAGTGCCAGGCACAAGGATAGGCACATAAGTGTTCAGGAAATGTATGTTGGTTGGTCAACAAAATAAAATGATAAGTGTAGATGGGGTCAGAGAAGGGAAGACTGTAGGCAGAAAAGTGTCCAGGGGTGCCCAGAAGGCTCTGCAGTATAACACAGAAGGTCACATTATCCCTGCCATCATGGCATCCCGCAGGGACCATACGGTTATGCATTTAGCCCTGGCCCCAGTGATGATGTGGCATTGTTGTGGCAGCTTTCTGCTCTCACTCTCTCTGGAACTGCAAAGTAAGATTTTGCACCTTCAGAGCAGATGTGACTGGTCAAGCCAAAGCCAGTGGTGTTTTGCTAGAGGATTAACAAAAGCTCTGATTTATAACACTTGCCAATTGCTGTAGTGTAAATATTCCCATCATGGTTAATTTCAAGCTACGAACATGGCTTCGCTGAACAGGGAGCTGAGAAGAAATATATACAATTGGCCATTATGAGCTAGCTCAGACAGAACATTGCTTGAAGTTAATGTTTCATGCAAGGGCTCTCATTCAAGGATGGCTCCTATAATCAAATAGGACATTCTGTCTTTGATTAATTTATATTTCATTGTCAAAAATAGAATATACAAGAGATTATTCATAGTACAAGAAAGAAAGACAGTTGAATGTCTCCCTTCCTTCTAACTGTCTGTTTTGATGAGTAAATAATGATTGACTGGCTTACAGATTCAGATCAAAACCAAGAACAAGATGCTATGGTTTGCAGGACTCTGAAGGTTCTGGCTCCTGAGTGTCTCATTACATTTGCATTCCAGAAAGAAAGCCCATCTTAAGATCCTATGCAATATTTCTAAAAGTATGGTCTGCAGACCAGCCTGTGGAGCTGTGAAAGTGAAGATTTTAGTCCCATTCAACCACCACTCTCAGATTGCAATATGATAGCTCTGTGGTAAGACCCATGAATGAGCACTAAGGTATAAGAATTACTATTCTACAAAAGATTTTGGAGACAGATGCAAGACTGTTCAGACAACAACTTACTACAAGCCAGTTCCTGTTCTGGGTGCTGGCGAAACAGTAACAAACAAACCAGATGGCAACCTTAAAATGTAAAGGGGAGGTTTCCCCTTTTCCACTTACCTCCCACCCTTCCTTCCTCTACGTGCTTACCCCATCTATTCTTACTGTAGGATCCTTCCTCCCAAGATGATAGCTGGTCTACCTTCCCGAGCTGTAGGACTAGTCCTGGTTTATGTGGCCCCTTGGAGCTAAGACCCTGCCCAGAGGAGGGAGCAGAGAGTGTGCACAGCCCGTTGGACACTATATCATCTTATTGTAGGTATTGGGGTAAACAGGAATCTCAGACTCCAGAATACTAGAACATTTCAGGGACACACACCTTGGAAAAGAATAGAGCTTTATGAATGCCCATTCATCCAACAAAGGGGAGCGTTTTCTCAGAAAGATCCCAAAGCCTCAGTGTCCCAACTCTTACTAGGTCAGCACAGCTCTTTTATTAGCTTCATCATTTTCCCTTCTCAAGGTCACCAGTTTCCACTCACTGGGAGTAGCTTAATGGGCTGACAGAAGTTCAAAGGGATAGGGGTCTCTTGGCTATGCTTTAGTATCAAATTTATGAATGCTGCATGTCAGTAACAGTTGTTGTTTTGACTGATTAGCCAGCCCGCAAGAGCAGTGAGTAAAAGTGACTTCCATGAGATATTTATTCAAACTTCTCTTCTAATTCCTGAGCCATGTCTGCAGTGACTTTGAAATGCAGATGGTGGACATTATTGTTCTGCATCCAGATTCTCTCCTTAGAGAGCCTGGTGGATTTGCTTTTCCAGCCATGGAGGAAGAAACACTTCTCTAAAGTGCATGCATTTAAAGCCCATCTGTTGGAGTCCTCCTCTGACAGGCATCATGGGTGTAGACATTCCCAATAATGTCTCTGTCTTTGCCACTGCCTGGTCCCAAATTCATGAATGGGGTTCATTGCTTACCTCTTGTAATTAATCTCTGTCTCATTGGAAGAAAAACTCAGCTAGCAACAGTGCCATTTGTGTATCTGCAGGCAGCAAACATTACACCTATTAAAAGTGCATGCACCAAGTTTATTTTTCCACCATTAACTCTTCAGGTTTCTAAAGCCAGGCAGCTGGGTGAGCAAACAAATGAGGCTGTGGACTGCAACTGGGCCATTTGGTGTAACTGAGGGTCAGTGAGCAATGGATAAAATGTATCAGGTCGAAGGGCTTTTCTGCTGAATGCTTGCCCAAGGGAGCACTTTCCTCCTCAGCAGGTGTCTGCAACTGAGTGGACTGGTATGAAGAGCCGCCTTCTTTCAGAAGCAGGCGACCACAGCTCCCTTCTGCCTGTGATGGCCTCTGTTTTCCCCTCCCTATTGGCAATTAATACTGATGCCATACTGGTTTTTAGAAGGTGCCATTTTCCTTAAGTGGGCTCCATCTGTGAACTTTGCTGAGTTCTGGCACCCTCCATGGGGTCTCGGAATAGCACCAGGCTTGGCCATTAACTTTCTTGTTGGCAACTTCTGCTCTCTGCTGTTCTGCAGAATTATATATGTGATGGGAAATACAAGCATGCATGGCCCTACTCCAGAACTTGGTTCTCAGTGGTTTGGACACTGTATTAGTCCATTCTCACATTGCTATAAAGAACTGTCCAAGTCAGGGTAAATAATAAAGAAAAGAGGTTTAGTTGACTCACAGTTCTGCAGGGTTGGAGAGGGCTCAGGAAACTCACAATCCTAGCAGAAGGGGAAACAAACATGTCCTTCCTCACATGGTGGCAGGGAGGAGAAGAATGAGAACTGAGCAAAGGTGGAAGCCCCTTATCAAATCATCAGATCTTGTGAGATCATGAGAATAGCTTGGGAAAAACCTACCCCATGATTCAATTATCTGCCACTGGGTCTCTCCCACAACACATGGGGATTATAGGAACCACAATTAAAGATGAGATTTGGACGGGGATACAGCCAACCATATCAGACACATTTGCTGTCCTGGTTTGTGGGTGCTGGTCTGTTTCTAGATGATGCTCTAAGTAGAATCTCTTGGCTTGTGGAATCTTAAAAGCAGAACATATGGGGCATAGGTGAGAGGAGGGGAAGAGAAGCAGGCTATTCAAAATGTGGATGCTCATTACTTGAGGTCAACACCTGAAAATTACGTTTTGGATGAAGGTTAAAATAAAGTCTTTAGAGGAAGTGTTCAGCTCCTTAACTTCTCTGGTCTAACGTGCCTGTGGTTGTGGGCATCTTGTTCTTCTATCTTGCTAGCCATTTCTTCTCAATCTTTATCTGAAGACTCTCCTGTTACTGCCTTGGTAGCACAGTTACCCACTGTAGTCTCAAAGTGTTCCTCCAGAATTCATGTCCCCTTTTCGGTGGTGATGTTAAAAAAAGGAGCCTTTTGGGAAGTGATTAAGTCACAAGGGCTCCAGTCTTATGAATGAAATTAGTGCCCTTATAAAAGGGGTTTAAAGGTGCCCCTTTCCACCTTGTGAGGATGAGCCTAGAAGATGCCATCTTTGACAGCCCTTATCTGACACCAAAGCCACTGGCACCTTCATCTTGGACTTCTCAGCCTCCAGAATGGTGAGCAATAAATTTCTCTTGTTTAGAAATTACCCAGTCTGAAGTATTTTGTTATAGCAACGTGAATGGGCTGAGACACTGCCTAAAACTGAGTGCACAAAAATCATTCTGTATTTAAACCAGAGTGAAGATCTCTCAAGAGTGCTTTCTCTTGGTGACCCACAAGATTCATCAGGACATACATGCTCTGGGTAGATTGGTTGACTTCCAGACATTTGTTCCATCCCTGCCTCAAACCCCATTCCAGATGATTCGTCCAAGAAAGTCACGCTATTGACTGGTTCAAGAACAGGTTTGCAGCCCAATCACAGACAACGATATTTGAGGGGAAGAGAAAGCCTTAGAAAGAAGCAGTTTCTTCCTTACGTTCATCCAAGTTTCCACACTGGTCAGGCAAGACATCCCCCGCAAATCTACATTTTTAGTCTGCTTCTTTCCTGAGCTCCAACTCCCTGTATCTAGCTGCCCATGGGAATCCCAGTGCAGGAAAGTGCCTTGAGCAAAGCCCTGGATGAGCATCCAGGAGAACTGTCATTTCCTGACCTCCAAAACTGTTTATTTGTTGGGTTGTTCCACATGACTCATGCTAGGTAAGATTCGATTTTTACAAGCAAATTTGACTCCTACCTTCTGAACCGTCAGCCCCTAAAGCAATTAGCTGCTCCTTCTGCCTACCAACTCTGTTGGTTAATACCATCACTATTCCTCTTTTAACCAGGCTGCAAACCTCCAGGTTTACCTTCAATTCTGCCTTCCCTTTATTCTACTATATCCAACCAGTTATCCAACCAGTGCCCTTTCTCATAATTCAGTCTCGCTCCTGACCCTGCCTGTGGATCTGCCTCCTTGAGTATAAGGAGGATAATTATATTAGCTCCAGATTCCAGGTGCTTTGTATAGTCTCTTTCCTCTGAATTGATCTACCACGTGGATATCACACAGTTTCTAAAGGTGCTGATTTAACTCCCTCTGCTCTCTGCTCAGAATCGTGAAAAGGGAACTAACTGCCTTTAGAATAATTACACAACTTTGGCCCACTATTCATGGATCTGCATGATCTAGCACTAAATTAAATTTTCAGCCTTATTACTCGCTATACTCCTGTTTTCTTGATCCATATTTTACATAGCTTGGATTGGGTTAAACAGTATCCCCCCCATCACAAAATTTGTTTCTACCCGGAACCTCAGAATGTTACCTTATTTGAACATAGGGTCTTTAAAAACGTAATTAGTTAAGATGAGGCCATACTGGATTATGGTGAGTCCTAATCCAATGACTGGTATATTTACAAGAAAGCCATGTGAAGACACAGATACACACAGAAGGAAACACTGTGTGCAAATGGAGGCAAAAGTCAAAGTTATGCTTCCACAAGCCAAAGAACACTAAGGACTGCTGGAAACCACCAGAAGCTAGAATAAGCAAGAAAGAATCCTCCCCCACGGGCTTCAGAGAGATTACGGCCCTGCCAACACCTTGATTTTGCACTTCTAGATTCCAGAACTGTATGGCTAGTGTTCTAGGCTAAGTTGCTATTATTTCAAGTCAGTCAGTTTGTGTCATGGCAGCCCCAGGAAACCAACATAAGGCCTTTCCACAAACTATTCTGTTTGTCCCATCTCCCTGCTTTGGTCCACGTTTCCAAAAAGCCCTTCTCTCACCTCTTAGGCTTTGACTTCTGTAGATTTATAGGAATTCATCTGATAAGTTACCATAAGCAGGCTTGCAAGGCCTAGAAGGGATTCTCTGCCCACTTTTCTCATGTGCCCTTTGCATGATGGTTTTCCAAATTGTCTCCCCCTTGACTGGGAATCAGACAACCCTAACCTGGTGCTCTTCCTCTTTGGCACTCTGCCTCCCAATGCAAAAGGCCATGACCAATAGCAGAATCTCAGATGTTAAGAGAAAGATGAAAAGAATAAATGAGTAAATGTACTCCTTTACAAAAATTTGTACTGGGCTTCTTTTTGGGGAAAAGGGAATGGCATATACCTGAGGGAGTTAGGAGGGCTATGCCCATTTGTTTATTCTTCCAGGTGAACTTTAAGATAATTTTTTCAAACTCATAAAAAATACACAAGGACTTCATAACAATTCCTGTCTTTACGTTATATATTCAAGTATTCTTTTTATTAATTTTCTAAACAGCTTTGAGGTATAATTAACACATAAACTATACTTTTTTTAAGATAGGGTCTCACTTCCTTTTCCCAGGCTGGAGTGCAGTGGCATGATCACAGCTCACTGAAGCCTCAACTTCCCAGGCTCAGGTGATTCTCCCATCCTAGCCTTCTGAGGAGCTTGAACTACAGGGGCACCCAACCACGTGCAGCTAATTTGTTTTTATTTTTAGTAGTGATGGGGTTTTTCCACGTTGCCCAGGCTGCCTCTGTCACTATGAGCTTGACTACCACAGGTATTTCATATACATAGAACACACAATGCTTGAAATTTTGTAACTGTCTTGTTTCACTTAGTATAATACCCTCAGGGTTTATTCATGTTTTAGCCTGTGTCAGAATGTCCTTCCTTTTCATGGCTGCTTTTCTCACAAGATCTGATGGTTTTATAAATGGCAGTTTTCCCTGTGCTTGTGCTCTCTCTCTCCCTCCCTCTCTCACCTGCTGCCATGTAAGATGTGCTTGCTTCCCTTTGCCTTCTGCCATGACTGTAAGTTTTCTGAGGCCTCCTAGCCATGCTTCCTGTTAAGCTTGTGGAACTGCAAGTCAATTAAACCTCTCTCCTTTATAAATTACCAAGTCTCAGGCATTCTTTATAGCAGTCTAAAAATGGACTAATACAAGTAGCATCTCATTGAGGTTCAATTTGCATTTTCCTATTGACTAATGTCAAACATCTTTTAATCTTTATCTGCCATCTGTATGTCATTTTTGGTAAAGCATCTGTTTAAATCTTTTCCCCTTTTAATTGGGTTATTTGCTTTTTGTATTGAGTTTTTGCATTTCTTTATACAATCTGGATAAAAGTCTTATAACACATATAATATTTTCTACCACTTTGTGATGTGTCCTTTCATTCTTTTTACAGTGTATTTTGAAGAGCAGTATGTAATTTTTATGAAGTCCTATTTATCAGCTTTTGCTTTTATGGCTCATCTTTTCAGTGATCCATATAACTCTCTATAACCAAGGTCACAATCATTTGCTTCTGTGTTTAATTCTGGAAGTTTTATAGTTTTACATTTCAGTCTGTGATCCAACATGAGTTAATTTTTTACATAGTGTGAGGTAGGGATTGAAATTTTTGCATGTGACTATCAAATTGTTTCTGCAATATTTGTTAAAAAGACTATTCTTTTTCCACTGAATTGCCTTTGTATCTTTGTCAAAAATCAATTGACCATATATATGTGGATCTTTTCCTGGACTCCTTTTTCTGTTTTGTGGACCCATTTGTCTATCTTTACGCCAATACCATACCATCTTGGTGAAGTCTTGAACACAAATAGTGTAGATCGTCTTTGTTAATTTTTAGGGTTTTTTTTTTTTTTTTTCCTTTTTCCAATTCTAAGGTCCTTTGAATTTCCTTGTGTATTTTAGGATCAGCTTGCCAACTGTGTTAGTTTTCTATTGTTTCTATAACAAATTACCCCAAACTTAGCAGCTTATAACAACCTAAGTTTATTATCTCACAGTTCTGCAGAAGCTTGAGATGTATCCTGCTAAGCTAAAATCAAAGTGTCAGCCAGGCTGTGTTGCTTGCTGGAGGCTCTAGGGAATGCTCTGCTCCTAGGATCATGCAAGCTGCTGATGGAATCCCATTTCTTGCATTAGGATGAAGCTCCCCATTGCCTTGTTGGCTGCCATCTGGAGGTGACCCTTAGCTTCTTTGTGCCTCTCTCATTCTTTCCACACGGGCCTCTACATTTCAGAGCCAGGAATGGTACATGGAAGCTTTCTTATGTCTGGAATCTCTCTGACTTTTCCTTTAGTCATCTCTTTCTACTGCTGCCTCCTTTTTCAGTTCAAGACAGTTATTTGCTTTTAAGGACACATGTGGTTAGTTTAGATGGACATGAAACTGGAGAATAGGGTTTGGAGACAGGGAATATAAGGACTTCCTAGAACTAAATCAAATGGAAACACTTCAGCTATAACAGGAAATATCCTCTCCATTTACACAGGGCATATGCCAAGTAAATGACTTTGTAACTTTACTTCATCCTCTTCATTTACATAAGGCATATACCAAGTAACCAATGGAAACCTGTATAACTCGAATAGTCCTATATCTGCTAAATAAATTATATTTGTAATTTAAAAAACAAACAAATGAAAAGCTTTCTTCTTGAGTGAGCATTGGTAGTTTGTGTCTTTCAAGATATTTTTCTGTTCATCCAAGGTGTTACATTTATTGGCAGAAATTTGTTTCAAAATATTAATTTTCCTTGTAATATCTAGTAGGATCTGTGATAATATTCTCTCTCTCATTCCTGATATTGGCAATTTGTGTTCTCTCTCTAAATGGAAACCTGTAGAGGATATTTAAATCACAAAAAATTCTCTAACAGGGCTCTTGAGTCCCTATGCTCAGGCCTGCCCCCATCCAGTGGAGTGCACTTTTATTTTCAATAAATCTCTGCTTTTATTGCTTCTTTCCTTGCTTTGTTTGTGGGTTTTGCCCAATTCTTTGTTCAAGATGCCAAAAACCTAGACACCCTCCACCAGTAACAGGTCTACCTGAATAATCCAGGATAATTTCCCTTTGTCAAGACCTATAACCTTAATTATATGTAAAAAAAAAAAAAAATCCCTATTGGCATGCAACATAACATATTCATCCAGGGATTAGGGTATGGACATTGTTGAGGGGCTACTCTGCCTAGTCAATTAAAAAAAAATCCTGCTAAGATTTTGATTAGGATTGCATTGAATCTGTATTAGAATTGACTTGTTAATGACACTGAGTCATCTGATTCATTAACAAAGTATCCTTCTCCATTTACTTAGGATTTAATTCCCTCATCAATTTTTATATTTTCAGTATACAGGTCTCACACAGCTTTTGGTAAGATTTATCCCTAAGTGTTTCATGTTTTGATGCTGTTATTAAGTGGTACTTTATTGTAATTTTAATGATTTGTTCCTAGTAATAAAAATCTAATCAATACTTTATATTGTTCTTGCCTCTTGCAAACTTGCTATACTCATTAATTCTAGCAGGATATTTTGTTTTTTTTTGTTTTTGTTTCTGGTAGATTTCTTAAGCAGATAATCATATCGACTGAGAATAAAGTCTATGAATAAAGACAGTTTCATTGCTTCATTTCTAATCTGAATACCTTTTATACTCTACCTTTCTTGTGTTATTGCACTGGTTACAACCTCCAGTATAAGGTTGAATAGAAGTAATGAAAGCAGCCATCTTTGCCTTGTTCAGGTGTTAGGGGCAAAACAATCATTCTGTCACCCTTTAGTGTGATGTTACCTATAGGTTTTTTGTAGATGCCCTATTATTCTTAGTTCACTGACATCTTTTATTACCGGATTTTGACAAATGCCTCTTTTTTTGCATCCACTGAGAGGATTATATAGTTTTCCTTTTAAGTCTGTTAGTATTGTGAATTAAATTGATTGATTTTCAAATCTTCCTAGTATAAATCTCACTTGCCATGATGTATTTTTTATATACTATTTAATCATATTTGTTAAAGTTTTGTTAAGAGCTTTTACTTATATGTTCATAGGGGATATTGGTCTGTAGTTTTCTTGTAATGTCTTTGTCTAATTTTGGTATCGTAGTAATGGTGGTCTTACACAATGATTTGGGAAGTAGTTCCTCCTCTTTTATTACCTGGAAGAGTTTGCACAGAATTATATCATTTTTCCTTAAATGTTTGGTTATAATTCATTAGTGAAGTCATCTGGGCCTGAAGCTTTTTATTTACTTTTATTACAAATATAATTTAATAGATATAGGACTATTTGGGTTATGTATTTCTTCTTGAGTGAGCATTGGTAGTTTGTGTCTTTCAAGAAATTTTTCTGTCATTTATTGGCAGAAATTTGTTTCCTAATATTCTCTCACTTATCCTTGTAATATCTAGTAGGATCTGTGGCAATATCATCTCTCTCATTCCTGATAATGGTAATTTGATGCTCTCAAAGAACTAGATTTTGATTTTATTGGCTTTACTGTTTTTCTGTTTCCTATCTCATATATTTCCACTCTGATCCAAAGATCATTACTTCATTTCTTCTGCTTATTTTTGTTCAGTTTTCTATTATTTTTCTAGTTTTTTAAGGTGGAAACTGAAGTCATTTATTTTAGACTTTTCTCTTTTTTTCTGTAAGCATTTCATGATACAAGTGACCCTTTCAATAATGCTTTAGTTGCATTCCACAGGTTTTGTTTTCATGTCCACTCTCTTCAAAGTATTTTCTACCTTCTATTTGATTTATTCTTTGTTCCGTATGATATTCAGAGGTATATTATTTAGTTTCCAAATATTTGGGCATTTTCCAAATTTCTTTTTATAATCAATTTCTAATTTAATTCCATTGTGATCAGAGAAATACTTTGTGTGGCTTGAATCCTTTTGTATTTATTGAGACTTGTTTGGTAACCCAGAATCTATCTTGGTAAATGTTCCATGCATATTTGAAAATAATTTGTATATTCCTATTTGGGGCTCAACTGTCCTATAAATGTCAACTGGGTCAAGTTGGGCGATATTGTTGTTTGTCTTTTATATATTAGTTCATTTTCTGGATTTATTTCCTTCTTCTAACACTTACTGAGAGAGGGTTGATGAAATCTCTGTCGATAACTGTGGATATGTCTATTCCTCTTTGCAGTTCTTTGGAGTAAGGGGAGTGTGGAGGTCAGGAGGTTAAGCACTACCCCTGGCCAAGAGCTAAGAACAAAGCATCACATTTGAACATGGCACAGAAGGGCAGTAGTTTGAGAAAAAAAATGGGAATGCAAGTACAAAGAAGGGCCCCTGTTACAGTGGCCAGGATAGAGGGAATATCTCTTCCAGAAGGAAAGATGCTCAGATGGGCTGACCTCTTGGCTAACTTCCTCTAACTCAGAGGTTCTCAGACTAGGGTGTGAATCAGAATCACTTGAGGGCTTGTTTAAACTGATTGCTGGGCCCCACTCGTAGAACTTCTGGTTCAGTGAGTTTGATTTACTTGTGATGCTGGCCTTGGAACCGCCCTTTGAGAATCACTGCTCTCATGCAACACGCTATGCCTTCACTTTGAGTCTTACACCTGCTCCCCCCTGTCTTGGACCCTCCTCTACCCCCACAGCCACCCAGCCCTGGTTAGTACTTCATCAACTTCCCCAATTCGTCATAACCAGGTTAGTTGCCTCCTCTAGGTGGTTCTAAAGCCTCCATATACATCTTTGTCACATTCTGCAGTGATTGCTATCACCTGCCATCTGTCCTCTCCCCCCAAGGCTGTCAGATCCCTGGAACAAGGGCTTTGTCTGGCTTGTTCACCATTGTACTCCCAGAGTGAAGCACATGCTCAAATATTCAGTGCACAAATGATGTGTAATTCCCCAAAGTTTTAGTGGTCACACAATGCCTTACCTGAGCTTTCCATAAATTCTGTGAAGCAAATAGGAGTTATAATGTCGACACTATAAGATATCTGGGAATGGGCCCAGAGTCTCCAGAGACCTTTCTTTCCTTCTTGGGTGTTAGACTTGGGCAAGAAATATATAGAACCAGAGTGGAGGTTTGCAATAATTTCAAATGTGCCTTCTCTTTGCAATTTCTTCCTGGAACACACACATCACAAGTCACAGGGTGCTGTGGCTCCCTCTCAGAGGAGCTGTTTCTGTCATTTCTTAGCCCTTCAGAGCAGCATCTGCTTTGTGTCGGCGGCAGCAGCCAGGTCTAAAGATGAATGATCCAGGTTCTGCCTTGATGAATAACTGCCCCCAACAAATTGGCATATGATCTACAGAGATCTTCTTTAGAAAATGCGACAAATGGTGACAGATGAGGAAGGTGAGCTGCACTTCTGTTGCCAGACATACCAGCTCTGAAGAAACTTCTGCAGTGGATGAAAAATCGCCCACCAAAGATTTAAAGGGGAAAAAACAACACCCACTTCAAGTCATGAAATTAGGATCACTATGAATTTGAATAATTCTGCACTCCTCAGAGATGCTTCCACTCTGCTTTTTTTAATTACCCAGTGAGATAGTCTTGAGGGAGAGTAACATTCCCATTATTCTCATACACAAACTGAGGCTGGAAGAGGTTCACTGTCAATCCCAAGGTCACAGGAAGCAGAGCCAGGGCCACAGCCCATCCTTTGAGATCCCCCATCCAGGGCTCTTCTTAGCCACTAACAAGGCAGTGGGATGGGGACAATGCTGACATTTATTTTGCCACAAAGAGGTAAAGGAAAGGCTGACTGGTAAGAAATGTTTGTGTACACATGTTTTATTCCTGAGGCTGATTTATGGGAGAAAAACATTGTGGGAAAGCATCTGGTTAGAGCTGAGAATGAAAGAGAATCGTGTTTTTTGTCATTTCAGGTACTCAGGCATGCCACACTGCCTAGCAAGCCAGAGGTGTGTGGCAGGCGGGTGGTCTCTGCTGAGTGCCTTTGATGTGGCTTTGTTCCCACTGTAAAGGGACCTTGTGGAAGCCGTTCATCCACTCTCAGACTGAATTGCGGCATGCATCGCTTTAGGGGACAAAACTGGGGACCATGTACCAGCCTCCGGCCAATTAAGCCTAAAACGAATTCTTAGGCTTCCAGAGCAGAGATTACACTTGAAGTGCCGTGGACTCCAACCCACAGTGTAAAGCCTGGCCGCACCCCAGTAATTGGGCTGATGCACCAGCTCCGTCAAAGGCTTCCCTAATGACCAGTGGTGCTGGCTGCTTGTTTAGGAGCATTTAAAAGCAAAAGTGGTAGAAAATGCAGTCAGGGAGCCCACAAGCCTGTCCCCACACTCCCTCCCCCAGAAACCATTTGCTGGATGCACACTCTGGAGTTTTCTATCAAATCTAGGGGCATGGGTAGAGGAGCAGAGATGAAAGGTCAAAGAAGCCAGAGTTATTAAAGCAAGGGCTGAGAAGGTTTCCAGTATGAACAGCAGCCTCAAATCAGGTGGGAAAAAACCATGGATTTTTTCATCAAGAAAATACAAGCTCAGCATTGAAGAGGAAACAATTATTCATAAAGTCCACACATTGTAAATGCACGACCCCTCATCCCATTGGGGAGACATTCCAAATGGCTAATAGCTTCAGGATGATTAATTTGGGCTAGATTAACTTTGCGTTATAAATGGATCAAATTCACACAGTTTAGAGGTTACAAAATTTTCCCTTCCTCGCAGAGCATTTTCATATGCAGAAATAAGAAAATGAGACTTAAGAAGCAGAGAACCTCATCTGCTGGATTCCACAGACGTTTTCTGAGTGCCTGCAACATGCTGATGAGGAATACGTCTACCCCCAGGAAGATACAATCTCCTAGGGGTTTGCCTCTTGGGCAGAGGACAGACAGTGACCAAGTGTCTGGATCAGAGGAATCCTAACAGTCATCACTGTCTCAACTAACAGTTGCACATCAAAATACACAGGTTGGCCGGGCACAGTGGTTCATGCCTGTAATCCCAGCACTTTGGGAGGCTCAGGTGGGTGGATCACTTAAGCTCAGGAGTTTGAGACCAGCCTGGTCAACATGGTGAAACCCTGTCTCTACTAAAAATACAAAAATCAGCTGGGCATGGTGGTGCGTACCTGTAATCCCAGCCACTCAGGAGGCTGAGGGAAGAAAATAACTTGAACCTAGGAGGAGGAGGTTGCAGTGAGCCAAGTTCCTGCCTCTGCACTCCAGTCTGAGCCACAGAGCAAGACTTTGTCTCAAAAAACAAACAAACAAACAAAACCACAGGCTGCCTCTCCCTCTGAGCCAACCAAATCTGAGGCTGGTACCAGATGTGTGTTGTTAAAAAGCTTTCCAGGTGAATCGGCTGGAAGCCAGTCTAGTCTAATTCTCCTACTGTCCTGATGAAACTGAGGCCCAGATTAGGGATGGACCATTCCTGGAGTGACCCGCAGCCTGGCTGGCATGGGGAATCCATAGCTCCCAGGATCCCCAGCAACGCTTTCTCTTGGACCTTCTGGCCACTCACTGGTTATCAGAAAGATTATGTCCGCAGAGGCGTCCCCTGGCCATGGATAACAATAATTCCAATTGGGCAGATCTGGAAATGTTTGTTGGCAGAGGTTGGATCTGAGCTGAGCCTTGACACATGGGCAGTGATAATAACAACTTGTTATTACTAACAACACCTGCCCATCCAGCGCCCAGCCTTGGTCGGAATCCCCCGCCCCAACATCCCTGCCAACACATCTGCTTACAGGTGTCTCTCTTCCTCCCTCTTCCTCTGATTAGACAGAGATAACCTTCTTAATAGAAAAACACCTTCTGGAAATCAAGAAGGAAACCAAACACAACCACTCAACTAGAAAATGGACAAAATACATGACCAGATACATCACAGAAAAAGAAACGTTAATGACTTGTGCACCTGTACGCTCGCGAATAACAGAAAGATTGACATCATGCTGGGGAAACCTCTTCTTACTTGATAGACCAGGAAAAATCCTAGACCCTGAAAGCAGTTGGGGAACCTGTGGCAAAATGGACATTTAAGGGCATTTTTTTTTTTTAGACAGGGTTTGCTCTGTTGCTCAGGCTGGAGTACAATGGTACAATCATAGCTCACTGCAGCCTCAAAATCTTGGGTTCAAGTGATCCTCCCCAGTAGCTGTGATTACAGTATGTACCACACTTGGCTACTATTTTCATTTTTTTGTAGAGACGGGGATCTCACTATGGTGCCTAGGCTGGTCTTGAACTCCTGGCTTCAAGCAATCCTCTTGCCTCAGCCTCCCAAAGTGCTGGGATTATAGGCATGAGCCACCATGCCCATCCCAAGTGCATTTTTTATGGCAGTACAAAATGGCACAATCCATGTGCAGCCAATCTGGCAACATCTACTAAAATCACAATATTGTTTAACTTATGATTCAGCAATCCCACTTTTGGGTCTGAATCTTTCTAATCTCCACCCCATCCAAACACATACAAAATCACGTAAGTACAGCCAAGGCAACGGGTCTGTGGCAAGCCAAAGTTGGGCAATGAAGCATTGTTTTTAGTCACAAAAGACTGAAAACAGCTAAAGAATTCATCTATGGAGAATAATGGAATCATGGCACGTTTGCCCAGTGACTCTACCACACTGCTAAGGAAGAATCAAGAATCTCACATGGAGAGACCTCCAGGATATATTTTAAGGAAAGAAAGAAAAAAAAATGTGTGAAACAGTGCAAAATGCATGCTACATTTTTACATAAAAAGGAGGAAGATAATATGTATTTGTATTTGCTTGTGTTTGCATGAGGAAACACTGTGAGAATTCTCAATAAATTAATAAAAGTGAATGTAGGTGTGGTAGACCCCCTGTGAGGGACAAAACAGGTGTGAGCACAGTTTGTCTGTATAACCTTCCTGTGTCCTCTTTGATGTTTATTTTGTTTCATTCTGTGTATGTGGGAACTGTGGCAAAATTAAATGTAATGTTAACAAGTTCTTCCACACATTTGGTCCAAATGTCCACCTGTGTCCCCAACGTCTGGCCCTGCCCTGCTCCGGCACTGAGCACTGCACCCATGGCCCTTCAGAACCTGGGGTGAATGTTAGGTTCCCTTTTCAACCAACCGAGCTAACTGGCCACAAGTTAGAGTCCCTTTTCAAAGCCTTCCTCACCTCCCTGACCAATTCAAGCAAAGAGGGCCTCTTCCTTACCCACTGTGTGTCCTCAGGGAATCACAGGTGTTCACATCCACTTGCCTTTATAATGCTAAGGCTGTTCCTTGACTTGGACCCTGTAAGCATCATTAAAGAACCACCCTAGGAGCCAATATTTACAGAGCCTTTGCTATGTGTTGGGACCACTGTGAGCACTCACAGTATCACCTTGTTTTATCTTTGCTGCAGTCCTGTGGAGTATTATGGATATACCCATTTTGCAGAAGAGAAAATTGAGGCTAGGAGACCCCAATCTGTTGTCTGCGGACACACAGCCATCTCACCCCCAAGGCAGAGCTCCTGGATGCCATCTCTGCTGTCACAGTAACCTTCAAACCTCCTGCATCAAAATGAATGATAGTAAAAAATAAATAGCAGCCAGTACCTAGCAAAAGTCACTCTTCACCAAGCTCAGTGCTAAACACATGTGATCTTTCCTGTCGTCCTTAGAACAAACCTGAGCAGTGAATGATGCAGTCTCCCTTGTACACAGGTAGGAACCGAGGCCCAGAGAGGTTAAGAAATGTGCTGTGGTCCCACAGGCTAGTCAGAGTGGAAGCTGCCTGGAACCAGTCTGACCTGGTGCCGTCCCCCACCCCCAATTTGAATGTGCTTCTGGTTTCTCCTTCCATACTCCAGCTCACGAGAGTTGATAGGATTATGGGCCTTTCTCCAAGTGTCATCTGCCCCCGACCTGTGTCATCTCCCCACACCTAGCGAATTCTCAGCACACAGGCGGGCAATCCAAGGTCTGTGCCCCTTCTTGCTACCTCTTAATCACCACTCTTTTACTGCCTCCCTGATGCCCACCTCCAGTGCTGGGAGGTGAGACAGGAGGGAAAGAAGGAAGAAATCTCTTTTGGCTACTTGCCATGTCTTAGACGGCTGCAGGGGTGGGGGTTGGGAAGGACTGAGTTTAAAGGTCCCCTCTGGGACCTTCATCTTCCCTGCATCTTATCACAGCAACAGGGAGTGGTGGCTCCTATCAAGATAGACCCCAGGGCAGAATTGGGATCAATTGACTTTTGAGCTGGCCTGTTGTGCCCAGTTTTCCATGGCTGCCTAAGGTTTTATTGTTGTTTTATTGCTCAGCACATTAAAGTGCTTATCCACAGAGCCCGGCTGGGGCAGCCCTAGTGCAGGCAGGGCTCATTTCTTCTTTCTTCTTCCATTTACCGTCAATGTTCTAAATTGCAGAGGACACTTTAGGACTATTAGGACTGAAAATCAGAAGGGACATAATGCGAGTCTTCCTCAGGATGTGGTACTGTCAAAGCGAGAGCCACACAGCAGCTCCAAGCCCGTGAGAGTGAGAGCAGAAAAAAGCCTGGGGATGCAGAGTCAGCTTTACGAAATGAAATTCAAGAAAAAGCTCAGAGTTAAGTGAAAACCGGATTTGTTAGACTTCATGGGGAAAGGAAAAAAAGTTGTCACAGGAACAAACTTTTTTTTTTTTTTAATAACTCAAAATTTGCCAAGTGTGCGGAGCTCAGTGTCTGATTATCATCCACGGGGAATTTCAAAATCAGGGGAAAATAATGCACCAAGGAAAAATTGCTGGATCAGGGAAATGTGGTGGAGAAGCCGCAGAGCTGCTGGGAGGCTGCTGGTCATTACTGAGGCAAGAGATGGAAAGTGTCAGGGATCAGAATATCATTTGAATAGCTCTGGGAAAATCTCAGAGGGAAAGATTCCTTCACTGGCACATGCCTCTTGCCTTACTCCATCTCTCCTGTGGCAGTGGGTGTGGGTGTAGCTCAGCAGCCCAGCTGTGTGAGGAGAGGGCTTCTTCCCCTGTAATGGACAGCCCAAGGGCAGGATGCACACACTGAAGTCTGCAGTGAAGTCACTGGTTCCACCCAAGTCACAGGAGCTCATTGCCCACAAAAGCCCTCCCAGCTAGGGACCAGATGCCACCCTAGCCACACACTTAGGAACCCTGAGAGAGCCCTGTAGCTCTATAAACTTGATTCCTCATCTGTTAAGATTCCTTGGCTGGGTAATGGCTCATGTCTGAGAGGCTGAGGTGAGTGGATCATTTGAGGTCAGGAGTTCGAGACCATCTTGACCTACATAGTGAAACCTCGTCTCTACTAAAATACAAAAATTAGCTGGGTATGGAGACAAGTGCCTATAATCCCAGCTACTCGGGAGGCTGAGGCAGGAGAATTGCTGGAACTCAGGAGACAAAGGTAGCAGTGTGCTGAGATTGCACCACTGCACTCCAGCCTGGGCGACAGAGCAAGACTCTGTCTCAAAAAATAAATTAATTAATTAAAAGATTCCTTACAAGCAATCTCTGCTGGGCAGATGAAAAGAAGAAATGAGAAAGCCCTTGACCTAATACCTGTCCCTTCCAGGAATTCAATGTCCATCAGTTCATAATTCATTCCTTGTCAATAACTTAGCTGTCTTTATTTCACTCATAGAACCCTGAAGTGCATTCTACCACAAAGTTGCCAAATAAAAATGTTGAATTGATAGAAAACTCATCAACTAGAAATAAACCAAACCTTATACAAACTCTGCCTCCCAAAACACAGCCAAAATCTTACGCAGTAGGTGAGGTGGCTTCAAACTTCTTCATTCTTCCCAATTATGTTCTGACTTCAGCCTGTCTTTTTGTGTGTCTAAAATAAGTATATCACTGTGCATAAAAAGAATAAGAAGCGCTTCGGTTTGTTGAATGCTGCCCAAGCTATGGATCCCGAGCCCTGTGAGTTGCCCACCAGTTACTGATGGGGAAACAGGACTGCCAAAATGTGGAGATTCACTGCCTCACCCATTGTGAGGAAATCAGCAGCTCAGATTCACAGCCGATTTTGCAGCGGTCCCTTTGCCCCACAAATGCTCTGGTCTCCCTGAGCAGAGTCATCTTATAGGGATGGAGGAGTGTGTGTGTGTGTGTGTGTGTGTGTGTGTGTGTGTTGGTGGTGGTGGGGGTGGATTCTTTTCTCTTTCCCAGCAGCACCTACTTAACACATCTTTAACAATAGCACTTCACAGCTGGTTTCCAAAAAACAAAGGGTGAAGTTGATCACATTGTTGCATCTTCAAATCTCTGTTGACAGATCATTAAATACTTAATCTGGGGTGGATCAGAGATGTTCTAAACAAATAAAAACAAAATCTGACTCCAGAGTGACAAGATACCCTCATGTATGGAGGGGACATTGTATTCTGTTATTTTTAATGTTTGACTTACTAGATAGAAAGCACAGCCCTTGTGGGTATCTCCAGGGCTTTGGGGGACTCTCTGTAGCCCTAATCTCCAACCCCCACCAGCCTTCCTGAGATTCAACGCCCCCACCCCCACCCCCAACAAGGCCAACGCAGAGCCCTGAGTCTGCCCAGGTCTAGTGAAGCGGCTTTTGTGCCCAGTGTCTGAAGGCTGGCTTCCACAAGGGTCTTTGAAAGCCCTCAAGCTGAGATGCACTCAGAGCGGCTTGAGACTGCTTCACTGTAAGGGTTTGTAAAGCCCTTTTCCCAGAGAGAGGCACAGCCTGAGAAGTGTTTCCAAAATTGGTGCATTTTGGGACAGTGCAATGTTTAGTCTAACAGGCCCCGCTTCTCACAGGTCCGCTTCCAAAAGTAGGGAAGATTCTGGCTGCCTCTAAAAGGGCCTGCTGTAGGCTTTCTCTCCCTGGAGCTCCACATTTTTCCACAGTAGACAGGATCCTTAGAAAGAACTGGAAGGCCCTTCCCCTACAGCCCCCATGGTGGCTCCAAGCCTTCTGATCTTCTCTCCACAGAGTGGAGGGAGGACACTCAGACCTGGCAGGGAACCAGGGAACCAGGAGGCAGCGAAGGTCAGGAGAAGAAGCAGAGCTAAGCCCCCACCCCCAGCAGAGACTGGGAGCCCAGGGACCTGCCTGAATGCCAGGCCTCCCCCTGCCCAGGCAGCTTCCTGACTTTAAAAGGAATTAGCCAAGGGCAAGAACAAGCTGAGGGCTGGAGTCTCCTACAGTCTGTCAACAAGCATTTTTGGAGCACCCACTAGCATGTCATGGACCTTTCCAGGCACTGGGGATACCGAGGAACACAGAGGCCCTGTCCTGATGGAAGAAGACTGAATACTTAAACTTGTAAGATAAATGAACACCATTTAAATGAGAACAGGCAGAGGCATGCAGAGCTTGCTATAGCCAAAGAGTCAACCACCGACACTGGTGTTTGGCAGAAGCTCCAAGGCAGGCAGGGCAGTGGGAAGGCTTCAGCAGAAAAGAGGGAGGCTTCAGACATGCTTGGATCGCAGACTGTTGGTATGGGGAAGCTGGAGGCACTTAGAAGAGACATCTTATGCAACTGATTAGGGGTGTCTGTTGGGCTGCCTCTGGTTGGTCCTGAGTTGAAGTTTGCACTCACAGACCAAGTCCTGCCCAGCCTGGGTAGGTTGCCACAGAGGCTGTGGGTCAGAGTGCTATTGTCATGTATGGTCTGGCCACTGTCGGTTCATATATTCATTCTCTTAGGAATCAATGTCTAATGATGGGACCATGATAAGATGCTACTACACACCGGTCAGAATGGCTAAACAAACACACTGAAACAAAAAGTGACAACATTGAGTGCTGACAAGCAGCAGGCGGAGCAACTGCAGCTCGCATCTGTTGCTGGTGGGAAAGTCAAATGGTACCACCACCCTGGAAAAAAGGTCATCAGAACCCAACTATCCCATTCCTAGATATCCACCCAAGAGAAATGAGGACATACATGTACACAAAAACACGATCACAAGGGGGTATAGCAGTTTTATGCATATTCGCACAAAACTAGAAACAACCCAAATACCCTCAGTAGAGAATGGATATGCAAACTGTGGTATATGTATGCAATGGAATACTATGCAGCAATCAAAAGGAATGGACTACTGATACTCAGCAACCTGAATCCCAAATGTATTATTAAAACTTTTTTAAAGGAGATGGGAATCTTGCTGTGTTGCCAAGGCTGGCTCATATTCCTGGGCTCAAGTCATACTCCCACCTCAGCCTCCTGAGTAGCTGGGACTACAGGCATGCACCACCACACCTGGCTTCTCAAATGTGTTATTCTAAGTGAAAGAAGGTAGGACTCAAAATGCCACAAACCATATGATTCCATTTCTATGATATTAAGGAAAAAGTAAAACTATAAGGACAGAAAAGCAAACAGAAAAGAGAGTGGTTGTAGGACTGGGAAGGGGCTGAGTTCAAAGGGGGGCAAGTGCATTTTGAGGATAATGGGATTGTTCTCTATCTTGATTGTGCTGGTGCTTATAGTGCCATGTATTTTTGTCAATACTCAGAGTAAATGTTATTGTACATAGGTTATATCAAAATATGGAAAAAAAATAATTATGGGAAGTTATAAATTCTCCGAAGAAAAAATAATGAAGAGGCTGGACTTGGTGGCTCACACCTGTAGTCCCAGCACTTTGGAAGGCCAAGGTAGGCAGATCACTTGAGGTCAGGAGTTTGAGACCAGCCTGGCCAACACGGTAAAACCCCTTCTCTACTAAAAAACATAAAAATTAGCTGGGAGTGGTGCTGTGTTCCTGTAATACCAGCTACTCGGGAGGCTGAGACAGGAGAATCACTTGAACCTGGGAGGTGGAGGTTGCAATGAGCTGACTCCATCTTAAAAAAAAAAAAAAAGTAAAATAATGCAGAGGAAAGAGAAGGAGAAAGATACAGGGGGTGCAGTTCAGGTGGGTTTCCAGAGAGAAGCTGGGAAATGACATTTGAGCAGAGACATTTGATCTGGGGGGAATGTGACTCTCTAGTGGAGACTGTTCTGGGCTGAGGGACACAGGACAGAGGCTGGGGCAGGTGCTGTAGGGAGGTGAGTGAGAGGGGACACCAATGCTGCAGGCACATCATGGGGCCTGAAGCCAGCACACGCTTTAGATCTGAAGGTGTCTGGGGAGCGCCAGAGGGTTTTAGGCAAGAGGAGGACTTGATCCAATGGACACCTGCCAAGGCTGGTCCTGGCTGAAGTGTGGAGTGTGGAGCACGGGGCGAGTGGGGAGGCCATCAGGTGGCCACGGCCCATGTCTGGTGGCAGGTGATGTCAGCTCCACTCAGCAGGTGACCATGAAGTGCTGAGATGCAATTCCATTTGGGGCACCTTGGGTGATAAAGACAGTCTTTACTAATTGATCATCAGTGAATTGTGAGAAAATACAAAAGAAGGGGGTCTGGGGTGAATTAAAGAGTGAGGCAGGCGGGCCCAGCTGGGTGTCAGAAACAGAAGGGGCCAGGAGGTATTAGGCTGATACAAAAGTAATTGTGGGTTTTTTTGCCATTGAAAGTAAGGGCAAGTACTGCAATTACCTTTGCACCAGTCCAGTGAAAGCCTCTGGATTCCCAGGCTCCTGGCTCCAACGCCCCACTCCCTTGAAAATGCCCAAGGAAGCTTGCAGCCCCTCTGTCCCCAGGTCTCCACCTCTGCCTCCGCCCCCTCCCACAGCTCTTCTGTAGCCTGTAGTTTCTGCCCAGCCCTGGGCCATAGACCACCTCTGACTGCACTGCACTGGAGCCTCTCCAAGGGCTTTTTCCAGCAGCCTGGCCTGGCCCCTGCTCCTGCTGCGCTGTCCCTCTGCTATTTCATGCCTTCCTTTCATTTCAAACGTCTGTCTCTCCACTGGCCACTCTCAAACTGGTCCTGCTTCCTGCCTATCAGCTGCCTTGCATTTCCTTCTGCCTGTAAGGCGCTCCTTGGAGCCTCACATTTAAGAGTTTGAAAGCCAAGCCAGTTGTTTTTCCTGGTGTCCCTCTCTGTGACGGGCATCCCCTCAACCCACACTGGATACCTCGACCCTCCCTTGCACTCTTGCACTGAAAAGTTCCAGCGTCACCTCAACTGGCCTCTGGGCATCTCTAGTCTAAAGCCTAGCTCCTTCCTGTCATTCCCACTGTCATTGCGTGGCCTCTGGCTGTGACCTCCTCTGCCCCCACTGGAGTCCCTCTGCCTTTCTTTTCTTTTCCATCCCCCTCCTCCATGCTACTCGGACAACCTTTCCAAAGCTTATATCCACTATCAGGGCCTCCCTTATAAGCTCCAACTGCTCCCCACCTGCAGGACCGAAGCCTCATTCTTTGGAAAGCACCCACCACCACATCAGAATCCTCGGTAAGTGCCCAAAAACCATCTGAATAATGGCTGACACAGGAGGAAGGAGCAAAGAAGGCAGGCATCTGAGCGATTCAGAGTCATGCTCCGGGGCCAAGCAAAGTAATTAGCTACTGCTTTGCAAGGGTCCCGGGAGGAGCCGGGATCCTAGGAAGGCCTGGGAGAACGGGTAGCCCAGCCAACGCAGGCTTGGATGAAAAGTCTCGCAGGATCACTCCAGCCCAGGTGACAGAGCCATCACCTCCTCTGAGGTCCTCTTCCAAGTGTTGTGGCTGGATGTATTGTGAGCTCATTAGTAGGAGGCTCCTGTCATCGGTCTTTAATAATCGAGTGTTTCCCCATCTCCTGGCACATCTTGTGTACGTGTTAAAATCCCATTGAACACCATGCTTTGTTGCTCTGCTCAGCAGCAGCCTGTGCCAGTGAGCTGGAGCGAGCAGAACTCATGAGCATTTCCTAGCAACTCCTGCCTCCCCAAGCCCATTGTGTCTTAGTGGGTTACGAGGTGTCCAGTGGATCAGGCCAGTTCAGAGGCCAGCATATTGACAGTCTTACAACACCAAGGATCACGTAAACCTCCTAAACCAAAAGAAAGGAAAAAGAGCGCATGGAGCTTTAAATAGAAGCAAACGCTGTTTGCTATTTTGCTAAAGCTGGAACAAGGGGGCTTCTTTCATGGAGGATAAAAGACTAAAAATGAATGGCAAGGTTGTCTGAAGACTCAGGTTTCATCTCATTTCAAGGGGGAAAAAACCAACAGGAATCAGTTATTCCAGTCCTTCTCTATTAGATTTAGTTCAAAGATACCACTTGTGTTGGCAGTCAAGTGGTATGGGCTATTTATCTGAAGGGTACTTGATGATCCGTTTGTTTATTGATTTAGTTAAGAAGGTGTAGGTAACCTTGTTTACTTGGAAGAAAAAGAGGTCTTGTGTTCTTTGAGAAAGAAACTGTGTGTGGGTTAAAAAGAGTTCTGTTAACATAAATCAGAAAGAAAGTTGGAGTAGAATAACAAAACTCAGCAGTGTCTAAGCTCTCAGTCAATTCTGAAGAATCCGGAATGTTGTGTCAAAATGATGGTTTGCAAAGAGGGGGGAGATGTTTTCATAAAACCCAGAGGCGGAGAAAAATGAACCCAAGTGTCTGGAAGTGATGGGTAGTCGGGGAGCTGGAGAGAGAATGGTCCACGTGTTTTGTGTTTGATGCCTGCAGATTTGAAACCTTGTCAGGAACACGGGGAGGGAGTTGGAGATTCAACCGGAAAGACGGCATTTTATCCTCAGGCAAGAGATATGTTAGTATGTACAAAAGAGGGAGCATGCTTGAGGAAAACCAGGGTGTCTTCTAAAGAGTCAGGTATTTCAGGGAGCCATGGATTTCTGGTTGCTTACAAAACTCTAGGACAAGCAGCTGTGCACGGACAGAGTCATATGTTGGTTCTTTAGACATGAGCAGATAATCTTATAAACAAATGTGTAACTATGAAAGGCAGTCATAGCGTATGAGCAGCAGGCTTTCTTGGAAGAAAACCATTTACAAAGCTACTCTCCAATCTTGCTCTCTCTTCTGGAGCCTTGCAGGGGAGTTTTCCTGTTTGGCGGGAGGGTGGAGGCTGCAGTCATTATGGCTATCATGTCGAGGAGTGGCCCTCACACATAGCAGTGCACACGTGAAGGTGGTGCTTTTCTGTGCCCTCCTAACAGGGTTCTGCACTCCTTAACCACTGAAGGCACCACTCCTGATGCCACAGGCCAAATGCTGGGTGGCTCCCCAGCAGCACGACCACAGGAGACTGTCAAAATCCAACCAGACCTAACCACCCTTTACCACCCAGACTGCTTCCAATCTTGTCCAACCAACCCTCATCTCCCCAAGATTGTCCCTAAGCCTTGTCATTCATGTCCTTGTGTCCATTCTTGTCCCTTGCCACTTTTTAATCCATACTCAACTCAGCAAGCCAGAGTGGTTCTCTTAAAACATGTAACGGAACTAAAGGTAAACAGCATATCTTCTGATACCACTTGGAAATGTGTGCACAGTCCTCGGAAGACCTGGGTAAGGATGCTCATGGCAGCACTGTTCAAGAGAGCTCAACAGAGCCTATTCACAACAGAACAGATAAACACACTGATACAGTTTTGCTGTCCCCACCCACGTCTCATCTTGAATTGTAGTTCCCATAATCCCCACACGTCATGGGAGGGGCTTAGTGGGAGTTAATTGAATCATGGGGAGGGCTTCTCCCATGCTGTTCTTGTGACAGTGAGGGAGTTCTTACCATCTGATGGTAAGAACTTTTATAAGGGGCTTTTCCCCTCCTTTGCTCTGCACTTCTCCTTGCTACTACCAAGTGAAAGACATATTTGCTTCCCCTTCTGCTATGATTGTAAGTTTCCTGAGGCCTCCCCAGCCATGCTGAACTGTGAGTCGATTAAAACTCTTTCCTTCATAAATTACTCAATCTCAAGTATGTCTTTATTAGCAGCATGAGAATGGACTAATATATACACGATAGTCCTTCTGCACGATGACACAGCAGGGACAACAAACTGCTACTGGCCACAACATAAATGAATCTCAAAACATAATGTTGAGTGAAAGAAGCCAGACAGGAAAGAGAAAAGATAGTCATCCATTTACATGAAGTTTACAAGCAGGCCAATCTAGATTATGGAGACAGAGGTCAAGAAAGTAGTTACACTTGGGTAGGAGGCAGAGAAGCAACATGGAGGAAGAAGCCACAGGGTTGACCTGGGGAGGCTGAAATGCTGTGATTCTTGGTCTGGTCCTGCCTAAAGAGATTCGCTTTGAGAAATTTCATCCAGCCATACCCTTATTATTTGCATAATTTTCTCTCTTGTTGCTATACTTTAGTAAAGTATGAAGCATTTCAGATAATTGCATAAAGTGAGATTTAAAAATGGACAGTCATGAAGATCATGAGAACTGTTTTATATGCTATGGGCATATAATATTTGGTGTACATTTTGATTAGTTTATATTGGTGATATGAAAAAATTACTGTTAAATTAGAGCCATTCAAGGTTATAAAAGAAAATTGGTACTGATATTACCATCTCCATACCATTCTTTTCACCAAATGTATTTGGTATTTGTATTTTAGATAATGTTTTTAATGGAAGTGTTTGAGACTGTTTTATACTATTTGATTGAGGGTATAGTAAGACCAAATTATTGAAATCTTTATCCCAAATAACACAGGTACAGTGGAGAGCAAGTCAGATGGTACAACTGCTGTGTTCAAAACCTTTCAATGGTCCCATCTTGCTCAGAGTCAAAAGCTAAGTGCAAAGTGGCCCCAAGACTCATAAAGCTCTGCCTGGCCTTCATGCCCTCCCCTAGTTACTGAGCTTTCTGCCCAGTAGATTCCAGCAAGCCAGGCATAGAGTAACCTCAGGGCCTTTGTACTGGTTACCTTGCCTTCTGGTTCTCCTTCTAGAATATGCTTCCAGATGAAGGCAAGCTTTATTTCCTCACCCCTTTCCATTTTTGTTTAAACATCACTATATTGGTCCATTTTCAAATTGCTGTAAAGACATACCTGAGACTGGGTAATTTATAAGGAAAAGAGGTTTAATTGGCTCACTGTTCTGCGTGGCTGAGGAGGCCTCAGGAAACTTACAATCATGGTAGAAGAAAGGAAAGAAGGCACATCTTATTGTACATGGTGGCAGGTGAGAGACAGCCAGGAAAAGCAGAGAAAACTGCCTTCTAAAGCCATCAGATCTGGTGAGAACTCACTCACTATCATGAGAACAACATGGGGGAACCACACCCATGATCCAAACCTCTCCTTCCCTCAACACATGGGGATTATAATTTAAGATGAGATTTGGGTGTGGACAGTCAAACCATATCAATCACTGTCTCTGTGGGTCCCTTCTTGACTCACCCTCCTCTGCTTTTCCTCCCTATGGCACTTACCTTTCATTATACTATATTATTTAGTTACTTATATTATGTTTCCTTCCCTTAGAATATAAACTCCACAAATAAAGTTTTGTCTATTTTGTTCACTGCTTATGTCCTTAGTGGCTAGGAAAGGACTTGGCAGGTAGTAGAAACTTAGTAAGTATTCCAGGAATGCAAGGGTGAAGGGACTAATGAATGTACAGAACTTGCTTTGAATCCATATGGTGTGTAGCAAACTAGAAATGCAGGCAACATCCTGGTCAACAAAACTGGATTATAGAAATTCCTTAAGCCAAGTTTAAAGTCAGATCAAGACTAAAGAAAGGGGGAAAGGCTTATTTCCCTGAATACTCCCTGCCTTCAGTCTCCCTGTATTCTTATTTGAGTACACCAGCTCACTGTTTCATACACACTAAACAATCTTGGTGCACCTACTATGTGCTAGGCTGTGCTGGTTGCAGGATCCCTGGTTAAGTGACACCATGAGGAAAGATGCTGATAGATGAGAATCCCTTTTAAGGCTTATGAATTGCTAGCATTATCTCAGAACATCGTCATGAAACCATCATAAGAGACTACTATCTCCTAATTTTATATACTAATTTTACAAAGAGGCTTTCTGAGGTTAAGTGACTTGCTCAATGTATCGGCGCCAGGAAGTGGTAGAACAGGGGTTTGCACTAGGCCTGCTGGGCTCCAGCCTGCACTCTGCTTTCTCCATTGAGGGACGAGACTTCAGCCAGAGCTCATCAGGATGTGAGTGTGGCTGGATATGTTTACCGAATCACATAGGCACAGACCAAAGAAGCAAAGCACTGGTCATGCGGATGTTGTCAGGACATGCATCGGGAGTCCTTTGAGGGGAATCTAAAGACCAGCCACATTTTGGCAGATAAGGCAGAGGACTGGGTGCAGAATCAAGGAGGGGAAAATCTGAGCAAATGGGTTGCAAACAGGACAATGCCAGGGAAAAGCAACTCAAGGAACTTTCTCTGCCACCCATCCTGTGGCCGACAAGATGACGATCAAGCTCTTTTGCTGGGACTATGATGGTGTATGTGAAAAGGGTCTGGCATATACTAGGTTTGCAATAAATGTCAGTTTCCCTTCTTACTATGCCCAGGGGTGGGGGAATCACAGAAAGAACATAGACATGGAATGTTCTATTTCTTCTAAGTAGGCCTGGCTCTGACAATTGTTTTAGACTGATTGCATTTCCACAAGGGTGACATCATAATCTTTTTCTTGCTGGGGATAAACCCCCTCTGCTATAATCAAAGAATCATAGTGTATCATGTCTGAGAGTGGCCCCAAGTCTCCCAAGACTCTCTTCTTCAGAGAAAGACAGGAGAGGAGAGGTAACTGATCCCTAATCACACAGCCAGTTTTTCAGAAGTAACTAATTTATGATTACACAGCTAGCTGCTGGCACCCTGAGAACCATACCAGGTGGTTCAAATGTGTGTGTGTGCAAACGATGGCCATCAGGGTGAGGGAAAGGTCATTTGAGGGAATGATGCCCTCCGCCCTCACCCCTCATCCTGCATCCCCACTACCCCTGCATCTCTCCTCCTCTGCAGCATTCCTTTATGGCTTCGGTTAGGAAAGTCAGCTATCAGTGGCACTTGGGCCATGGCTGGTTCTTTCTCCTGCAAACAGCACCTCTTTGGGATTTCTGGGTTCACTGTCAAAGACTAAGACATGTAGTAGAATACTCAATTATTTGACTATCTGTGGGCTTATGATTTTCCATGTGACATCCATTTAATCAGACTATTCAGTGCCCTGGAATCTGCTATTTACTGATTATGCCTCATTTAAAATCATTTTCTCCACCACCATCTACCAGACTGAATTCAAGTCCCCGGAGAGGCAGTCCCCTGGGTGGAGGCACAGCGAATATCTCTGGGGAGTCTAATATTTTACCTACTTGCATACACTATTGTGAGTGACTATTAGCTTTTTTTGAAACGGCTCTCCGAGGAATGGGAAGAAAAGAAGCTGGCTGACAGTGGGGTCTTGAATACCACCAGGCAGAGCTGAGAGACTGTCCTGAACAATGAAGGAGGATGACAGCTGAAAAGAGGGGCAGGCAGTGGAGTGTGGAGTGGTTGGGGCGTAAGCAGCACTGACACAGAGAAAGGAGAAAAACCCATGGAGTCAGGGGAAGACCTGATGCTTTGCCATCTGGCAGATCTGGGTATGAATACAGCTCCACCTACCAGCAGGTGGCCTTTGAGAGTGACTTAGCCCCTTTGGAGTTTGTTTTCTTTTCACAAATGAGGCCAATGATTTGGCACACTGAGTTATCAGGAGGGTGAGTAGAACCATGCCTGGCACATAGTAGGTGCTTCACTGAGCTGGCAACCTGGCCTTCCTTGTTAAAGTAGATGACACCATTTACCTGTCTTGGTTCCATTCGCCTGGAAGTTGGATTGATTGCCGGGAAAACGCCTCAGTTCTCCAAAGCCTCTTGAATAATTATCTCATTTCAGAGCAAACATGGTCTTGCCATACTCAATTTCCAAAAATGCAAAACACTGATGCATTAGAGGCCCCATTTATTCAAGAGACCTTCTTACACCACCAGACATCACAAAGTAATGGGGAAACTAGGTTTGGAGGTAGACTCTGAACTGGATCCTTGGGGAAACCTTCCCAGTGTGTGAGTCGGTGAATACTGTTATTGGGTAATGATGATAGCTAATGTCTTCACAGCACCACCATGTGCCAGGCATGTCCTGAATACTTTATGCCTGTAACTCATGCACTCATCTCCAACTGTAGAGATGCCTTGAAGTAGGTATCACTATTATTTGTGTTTTGCAGATCAAGAAACTGAAGCACAGAGAGGCAAAATCACTTGCCCAGGGTCAGTCCAGGCATGAACCCAGACTATCTGGCTCCAGAGGTCACACGTGCCACCACTGTGCCACACTGCCTTCCAGTGCCTCAAAGGGCATTGGTTAAATGACCCAGATTGGACAAATCTATTGGTTCAGCACAGCACTATGGGCTTCTATGCCATGTGAGGACTGCCAAGGATGTCAATAGCAGGAAATAAGCCCGGATTCTTCTCCAGGAAGAACAGTGATCCAGGACTGACTTCTATTGTCCCTGCACCCTCCAGAGTATGTTGCCCATGTGCACTTTCATCATCAGCTCTCTGCCTTTGCCAAAGCAATTTGATGGCTATGTTTTTAGGGAGGAAACTGAGGCATAGGGAATGTGGTAGTCAAAGGTTAAATCTGTTTTAGAGCCAGCATTTTCTACCCTCTGACCCTTAGGTCTCTTACAGATCTTGTATTCAGTGTATTTCTTTGTTTATTTGGTGAGGCAGTTCAGTATGACGAGTGCATCTTTGGAGAGGCACCAAATCTCTGCTTCCTCCAAGTGGAGAATATGGCAGCCACATCACAGGTGACTGGAGGGAATTGAGTAAAATTCTACATACCACATCCCTAGGACAATGCACCATAGCAAGTATTTAATAAGTGGTAGTCCTTTTTGGATGGGTGTTTATTTGTATCATAAATAATTTTAGTCATGCGTGAGCCATATTCAATGAGTTTGTGTTATGAGTGAGACCATTCATAGGAAGTCATCATCTGTTCAGATCAGCTCTACTGGGAATGACAGAAAAGGAAGTAGAAGTGAATAAAACGTCCAAGCCAAATCCCTCCAAACAATGAGCTGAAATGCAGAGCTGAAGGTGTATTTTTAGTTCATGGCAGGCTGAATCAATTTGGCATATTGGCTATATTTCACAAGCCACATACCCAAGTGTGAAAAGAAAATATTCTCTAATTGAGCCTATTTTCCTCTCAAGCTTCCACTCCAACTGTGCAGAATATTAGGCAAGTGAAGGAAACTCAGCTGTTTAAAGGTTTCCCTGAAGGTTTCCAGTCATTTCAGCCCTTGCCTCTTCCCTAAGCCACATCTACATTCTCGTAAGGCAGGGTAATGGCAGAGATGGAGGTTTAGCCTCTGTCAATTGGGAAGGTATTCCCTGTTCCCCACCACCTTCGTTCATGGTGGCATCTCTGGTGATGACCACTGCATGGTTATGCCCTGATAATCAGCCTCTGTCACCTTTGGTATCTGCTATGACAGCTGGGTCCTTCACTAGCCATGGGCTTGCACAATCTACAGGCTACTTCCAATATCCAAGACAAAGACACCCCAACATTCACGTGCACATACACCATGCACACACATCACGCATGCACACATATGCATCCCCTCTGGTCTTGGTCCAAGGAGAGGGGCAAGGAGGCAGGGCCTTAAGTCCCTTCTATACATTCTCCTGGCCTCCATCTGGTCATCTGTCATTGTCTGTTTCTGTGGCTAAAAAAAGGGGCCTTTGGCTAAATATTCTGTTCAACCTATTGCTTGTGCTAGGACTTGGGCCTCTGTAACCTTAAAATCCATAACTGAATATTACTGTATCATTTCTTTTTATATTTTAATTTGGGACTTCTTTCTTTTGAGATAAGGAGCCAAGCTGTGGTTTTCTTGAGGATGTGTTTTGTTTTCAAAGGGGCACCACGAAGATAATGTAAATAAGGGGAAATGTTAATGTGCATGTGCATGTACACGCGCGCGTGCACATGCACACACACACACACACACACCTCTTCTTGCATCAGTTCTTGCCATTGGCAAAAGGTTGCACCACAAGGCTCAGAGGTGCCAGAGAAGGAGTGATGAATATTCCTTTATTTCCGAATAAAGAAGTCAAGGGCCAGGGGATCAGGTTCTGTACTCAGCAGACCTGGAGGTGGAAAAAATGGTTCTGCAGCATGGTGGTCCACCAGCAGTGGAAAGGTGGTGGCTGCATTGCAATGAGCACCATTTAGAAGAACATGAGCTTAGGAGCAGACGGCAGGTCTGCGAACACATTTCTGAGAAGAAGCTGTGCTTGCAAGATTGTGACAGCTTCTTCCCCCTCCTTCCCAGCAGTGAAAACAATTATTCTACACATTAGTCTCCCTCAGTTCAGACCCTCATCCATCTCTATCCAAATGGCCTGAGATGAACACTGTCCAAAGAGCTTCTTTAAAAGCCTCCATCAGCACAAATGTGCCAACGTCAGGAATGGCTTCTTCTCCTTGTTGGAGGTCAGGCCTTCCCGTCTGCAGACTTATGGCCTCCCCTGGGCTGGCCGGAACTGTGGCCTCTGCCCATGGCCATGGCTGTGCACAAGACCTTACTGTCCCCTCTGAGTCTTTCCCTGAGTCAGCCTGCATCCCTTCAAGGTTGCTAATGGCCACCCTTTATTCACCCCAGTTGCATGTTTAGTCTCAGAGCTGATGCTTGACCTTTCTCTGTCTTTATTGTCCTGTCAAATGGTTTTGGTGGGGCAAAGTACAATTTACCCAAATCACTATAGAAAGGAATCAGAAAAGCATCTGTAAAGTTGGTTGTCTAATTGCACTCCTTCCTTTCTATTCTATGAGCAGCTGAAGTAAGGCAAGCTCTGTGTGTGTGTGTGTGTGTGTGTGTGTGTGTGTGTGTGTGTGTGTGTATAGGGGGTGCTAAATCTCAGGCTCACCCTCCTGTTACTATGTCTTGCAGGTGGGCAAGATGATGATGGTAATCAACAACCTGCAAGTAAGATGGTGCAGGATAATTGTAAACTTCTTGGAGTCTACATCTTATCCTAACCCAACCAAAATTGTATTCTAACAGTTTTTGAATGTCTTATAAAAAAAAATCGATCTATAATGTAATTTGTATGTATACTAAAATAATTAAAAAGTAACATCACTGGGTTTAAAGTTGTCACACAGGAAATGTCAGGGGCTGCAAGATGGGCACGTTAGTTTCTTGGTGGCTGCAATAACAAATTACCACAAACGTAGTGGCTTAAGACAATAGAAACGTGTTCTTTTAAAGCTCTGGAGGCCAGAGGTCCAAAGTGAGCAGTACATGGCTAAAATCAACTTGCTGGCAGATCTAGTTCCTTCTAGAAACTCTAGAGGAGAATCCGTTCCTTACCTCCTGCAGCCTCTCTGGTGGCTAATAGCATTCCTCGGCTTGTCATGCCCTCACTCCAGTCTTTGTCTCTGTTGTCACATTGCCTTCTCCTCCTCTGCAGGCAGTCAAATCTTCCTCTGCTTCACTCATAAAGATGCTTGTGATTACATTTAGGGCCCAAGTGGATAATCTTCCAAGTGGATAATAGGACCCAGGGTAATCTTCCCATCCTCATATCCTTACCTTAATCACATTTGCAAAGTCTCTTTTGCCATATCTGCTAACATGCACAGGTTCCAGGGATTAGGGCACAGATATTTGTCCTAATATTCCATCTGTCACGGTGAGGGGCCAGTTTCAGCTTGGATTATACTCAAAAAGTGAACCTTCCTGCCAAAGGGAGTAGAAGACACACGTGCCCTTTGTCTCAGCACCCTGGGAGAATACTGAAATGGTCAAAGTGCCAGTAGACAGGGGAGAGAGCTGCAAGGCCACCCAAGTGGACAAAAACGATTCCCTGGGTTAGCAGTAACATAAACAGCCAGTATATTGCAGAGCATTTTGGAGAGAAAGTAGTGGTCACCAGAACAGGTGACAATCACTGTCTAAGTGATAAGGAATCTGAAGATTGTACAGACACTGATGGCTGCCCATCCTAAAGTCATTTCTACCTTTCTTGCTAACATGATCTTGATTTTCCCAAGTTGCAGTGTGCCCAGCCCAGGAAACAACTTCCTTGGATCATACTTTCAATAGAGAGAGTCTAAGCTGATCCCATTCCCCTTTGCCAGGGGATTGATTGGTCTAGGATAAGCATGTGGCTCAGTCTTAGCCCATGAAAGCTAAAAGAGGATATACTGAAGGGCAGGTGGGCTTCTGAAGATTTCCCTTCCTGATGAAAGACAAGAGGATTTTAAAGGGAACGCAAGATCGCCCCTTCCTTGCTGTTTTGCTCTGCACAGTCATGTGAGGGGGTAAGATTCAGAGCCGTGGCAGCCATCTTGTGACCGAGATGGACACACTGGTGGATAAAAGCCAATCCACTGAGGGTGAGAAGCAGGGGAACACCCTTGAAACATCAAAACGACCTCAGGACTGCCCACTGCCATATTGTCTTGTTAAGAACTATAAATTCCTTATGGTTCATTCTACTGTTACTCAAATTGTCTGTTATTTGGAGCTCAATACATTCTAAGTGATAAAACAAACATTAGGTCCTCAGAAGGAACCCACAGAACAGGGACAAGACACAGAAAACTGGAGTTCAGATGTAGCCTCCAGGATACCAACGACCCACCCATTCTTCCCAGTGAAGAGCAACCTTACATTGCTGTCTGAACTCCAGTGCATGCCAGTGTATCACCGTGTATTTTCTTGAGGAGTTACTACATGGTAATGTGCCTAGAGCACTCATTCCTGAGTTTGTAACAGAATCTCGAGAATCCTTTCATCATCTTCATACATCACAAACTTAACATTCTCTTCAAGTGTCATGGTACCTGAATTGGGTAGATGCTATCGATACTACTTAGGACTCTGATGCTTATATTGAACTGCTAAACTAGATAAGTTTCACTTCCTCTGCTAAACTTGATAAGTTTCACTTCCTCAGCCCTTCCATTTAGAGATACTCGGGTGTGTCCTTTTTTGGGATACTTATTTCAGGCTGTTTATATCATATCTCCTGCACATACCTTCCAAATCAGAGGGATGTCCCTCAGCTCCAAGCATTGCAGCAATCAACCACATGATTAATTAATCCTGAGTGTAACTTAAGCTACTTTAAAGAAAATTCCAGGGAAACAGACATAAAATACCTATCTTTCTTGCTGAATTGCTTGTTTGAATTCCCTCATTGATATCAGACTTAATTATGCAATATCTCAGAAATACACAAACATCTGCGAATTTATTTCAGAGCATAGAAAGACAAAGACTTCAATGCCCTGTGTGGTTTCAGGAACATGATGGATCTTATAGAGGTTGAGGTGGGGGAAAAGAAGAAGAAGAAGAAATAAACCAAACTCCCTCATTCAGGTGAAATGGAATTCAGGCTGTGTCGAATAATCTAAGGAGGAAGACATTGGCTCATTTCACAATGCAGATTCTAGGTTCTATGCTGAATTTTCTTTTAAGAAATACATCTTTAAAAAGTCATCATCTCTTTTGGGACATGGTTAAAATATGCCTGTACCACTGATTAGCTACATAACTTTTAATCTAGGAGGTTATGTAGATAATACTAATTTGTCTGACAACTCCCTGACCATCCAGCTCTGTCTTTGTTTTTTCTGAGTCAGCACACTCACTCTTAGAGAAGCCTGCATCTTGCAGAGCTGTCACTTCTATCAAACAGAATGCCCTCAGGGTTTATGCTCATCATTAAAGAAAAAAAAAAAAAAACTTGTTAGAGTATTAGCCAGGCCCAGTGCAGCGCCGTTAAATTAATTTTAGAGATGTATCTAGGTCAGACATCTATCTGCATGTTGCATACAAACACACCAACTAGTTACCTAGTATTTGCATGTTTCTAGGCTGTTAGGGCCATGCTTGATGGAGAATTATTCTTTATTTTGGTCCCAGATGGAAAAATGTTTGTTCCTGTTCAATGTAACCATAAAGTAATTGTGGTATTTCTTCTGAAAGTTGGCCACCACAAAATATTTCCAATGATCTTTCTAGAAGACTATTTCTAAAGTGCATCAACATTCCTGTCTCTGTTAACTAGCAATTCTTTATACAGAATCATTTGATCCCCAAATAATTTATGAATTCTCCACATCTCATTTTATCTTCTGTGTAGAAAGTCTGTGTTTCATAAAGTCCCTTTAGAGTTAATGAAATTTCAACACAAAGCTGAGACGATGATGTTCCAATACATTGTCCTTTGGGTAGAAATTAGTCTTCACTGAGAAATAAGAATTTAGTATTTTGGTGGTGGTGGATAAAGAATATTTAAAGTATGTACAATGCAAAGGATCTGTATTAGAAAAGTCTGTAAGAAGAATCTGCAATACCCATTTTTCAATCTGCTAAAATGCCAACCCAAGCATAACCAATGGAGTCCAAAATTGTTACAGAAGGAAACCTTTTGACCTTGTACATTACACTCCTAGGATGACCTGTGTGCCATTTCAAGAACATGTATTTCTTATAGAGTTGAATGAAACTGACAGGTCCCTACACAGTCTTCTCAGAGCTATTTCATAAATGACAAAGGCATGGCAATGCAGGTAAGCACAATAGCATTGTCCTCAGGTGAGAATTCAGACAGAATCAGCCAGTATGTCCTGAAAAAGGCCCTCATTAGACAAATGAGGTAACCAAGATTGGGACAAAAAAAAAAAAAAAAAAAAGAATAACCTCCCTAGTTCCAGAAGCATGCTTTAACTGAAAAGTGCTGTGCGTCAATTCTGGTTAGTATGCAATCTGTATAAAGAAGACGTCCATGCTTACATAGTGTTTATGATAGCAACAGAGTTCTTGGGAGGAATTTTAATGTTTGTCCTAACAACTTGTACTGTGACTTGACTTGATACAAATACTATCTAGAGGACCCATGATAACTGTCCTTGGTTTATCCAAAGCTTAGAGTCAGAGGAAAAGCTGGGTAAATGACAGCACAAGACAGAGTCCACTACTCAGTAAGCCTGAGGAGAAGGAAGGTATGCTTAACGCTATCCAAGGTAAGTAGTAACAAAGCACAAGTGTCACTAGACTGGACCACCGTGTTGATGACTTTTTGCAATGGACTGAAACAAGCATGGCAACTACAGCCTAGAGATCTGTAAATCCCAGCCACGTGGAATACGGACAAAATGATGGCGTCAAGATGTAACTTGTATAGCAACTCACTTTTAATTAGATCACTAGCACTTTTGTGACCCAATGATGTGACATGATTGGTCTGAAGCCAGCCCAGGAACACACACAGTGATGATTGTGTGATTAACTAGGCTGACTCATGGGCACGGTGGGGCATGGGCAACTGAAAGCCTAAGACTTCCTGGAGCTGGGGAGAGTTAGAGCTCATTTTCTTTACATGGGAGATCGAGGACAACGTGAAAAATGAAGATTGCTCATTAGAAAAGGGAAACAATGTCTTAGATTAAAAAGGTTTCTGTCATTGGAAAGTATGATAAAGGAGGGGTGGTCAGAATTTCTGACATCATTTTTTCTGACACTGTATGAAGGTTGTGTGTTAATTAATCACAGCAGGTTTCGGGGAAGCAGCATGTTGTGGTATATTTTTTCCCCTATCTGTACTTGCTAGCCATGTGAGTTTAACAGGCCAATGCTGTAAGCCTCAGTAAAATGGGGACTCTAATATTCTTCTCTTACTGATTGTGGCAAGATTAAATAACATGGCCTAGTGTGTAGCCCATAGCAGGTGTTACCAAATACGTGAAATTTCAGAACACGCATTTCCCTACAGGTATCTTTTGGCTTGATCGCATGTCTACTAATTAATTCAATGTCTGCTAATGAATTTTAAGGGCAAATGTAAATGCAATTAAATAATCATTGAGACCAGTATGAGGATGGACCTTCTCACTTCTCACCCTCCTAAAACTATCTTACAATATGAGNAAAAAAAAAAAAAAAAAAAAAAAAAAAAAAAAAAAAAAAACCAGCACTGACAGAACAAAAACAAATCATAACTGAATGTATCACACTGTGTATGAAGATTATACCACTGAGAGGCACACTGGGCCAATTCACATCCACCAAGGCAATTATGCCACATGTCAGGGAAAGCCCCAGAAGGGGAGGTCAGTGTGGGCAGCAAGGGGGTCACCTGCCTCAGACAAAAGCTTTATGTGAATGGCCTTCTCCCTGAAGCTCTATAAGGGCAATGTTAGCAACTCCATGAAGAATAGTTCTAAGGAAAAAGGATGGCGTCCTTAAGGAGAGCTCCCCAAACTTGGCTGTTAAGAATCAATTGCAGCCTTACTTAAAATACACATGTCCAACATTTTCACATGATTGACATTCTGTAAAGTAGCTATGATTTGAAAACATCAGAATAAGACAAAACCTGACCATTAGAAAAGAAAGGCAGTTATTCTAATTTCACCACTTTGAGTATTTACTTTCATAAGGGCAAAGTCACCTGGTAAAGTCATTTTTTACACAAACTAGGATCTAATCATGCTGCAATGCCTCTTCAAAGTGCAACGGCTGCAGAGCTTATGAGTGTTTCTGTGTACATTGTGCAGTTTGATTTTAGCGGCTCCAATTATGAGCTACTCGGTGACAGTTGTCCAGGGGATGAAAGAATGTTTTAAATTTAATGCTTATTTGTAATGTATCCTCCAGCATTCTTTTGCTACATGTATGTAAATATACTCTTACATGCAAATCCCCTACTTTTCCTAGTATATATAACAATTAAGTGTATTAAGATGTATGTATATTTTCTATATACAGAGAGAAACAAAGGTTGAATGTAAGCAGGTTTTACATGGAAGAAATGGAAGTCCATTACATTGACACACAAATATATAAGGAAAAAGTGTACTATCGAATACAATATACTCTATTGAATAAGTCTTGCATTGATTTAGAAAACCCAAAAGAACACACTTAAATGAACAGGAATTGAAGGGGCATGATGGATGCGTCCCTCGTAGCATTTAAATCTCTTCCACTTGATTAAAAATTCCTAGTTCCTCTTCACTGAATTGTTTAGAGTTTTTGAGCAGCCTCTGCCCTGATTAAAACAAATTAGCATCAAAGATCCCCTGTTGAATGAGAAATCATTAATTGAGAAACATGCAATGCTCCTTAATTACCTTTAGAACAGTGAGAGAACAAATAATCTCAGGTTCCAGAGGGCCCTGTCTGCTCTGCACCATGGACTCATTTCGTGTAGCTGCTGGGATAAAACTCAAGTAGCAAACACTACTGGGGAATATCAATGCAAGTTTCAGTAAACACACTGTAGATTGTTTATCTAAAAGAAAAATATCTAGGTAATGACTAACCGGAAGAGAGGAAAACGTTTTAGTCTTTTTTGACGAGAGCCTTAAAAGTGTTTTACATATGCCATTATTGATTGAGAAAGGATGCGAGCTGCTCTTTCTGATACAGATTGTAATGCTTTGTGTAAAACACTTCATTTATGCAATTACCTGATAAGATTTCAGATGCCTAGGTACGGATGCGCAAACTTTATCATTTAACAGTGCAATGGAAAGCTCTAAAGTGTTAAACTTTACAAAACCCAGCTACAGATGGAAATTCAAATAATGATAGGGCACCACAGTTCTTCCTTCCTTTATATACCAATACAATAATTATGACAGCTTAGATAAGTCAGTGATAAATGATGCAGCCCTCCACCTTCGAAATCTGGAAAACCTTTCATAAGAACCCATGGGAATGTCAATAAAAATCAAATTGTTACAGATATTATGACAATGTAAGGACTGTTGCAAATGCTTGTACACAGTGCCATACGAGAGGCCTCTGACAAGGGTGGCATGGTACTGGGTGTGAAGCTCTGAAGACTTGAAAAGCACATTCCTCCCAAGCACCCTGGCAGAAAGCAATGTTCTCATTCTTCTACATGGGGTAAATAAAGCATGGTAAAGCACAGTTATTCAGCTGAGGATAGAATTTTGGTTTTATTCGAGTTTTCTCAGGACTCCGTTTCAACCACTAGATCAAACATCCTCGGCAGTCTTTGAAAAAAATGGACAGAATTGATTCAACTATCTCTATTTTTTGGATCTTTTGGTTCACCATACAATTTACAGACTGATTCAGACCAAGTAAAGCAAAAACTTCCCAAACAATGCTGCCATATAAGATCTATATTAATGTGATTAAAACACAATTTGGGGAATTTGCATTTAATTTTTAGTAGCATGAAGTGACATGTTTTACAAGTTGAATTACACTTTTTACTAACAGTCTTAGTAGATTTCAAACTTTGTAGAGATTATTAATCACTATTCTTTGTCTTGCATCCCACCAAGGTAATAAACTTGACGTTGCTACAGTCTTTGCAAATAGTCCCTTAGTGCCTACATTATAAGGGCAATTATCAAGACTCCATCAAGAATATGTACACAAAGTAATTCGCACCAAAAGAGAATGCTATTAACTGTCTTAATGCAGTATAGAGGACTATAAACATGGTTGTAATACTTTGAAACACTAGGAAAATTGTTGTTTTTTCTCAAAGGGTTCCCAGGAAGGTATATGCTTTTTGGGATATCCACAATTATTATCAATCCACTAATGTACAAAATAAAAATAGTTCAGAAACATTATCACATAAGAATTACTAATAGAAAGACCATCACATAACTGTCTTCTAGACATTGTTCAGAAAAAGAAAATCACGTAATTTAAACATTGCACATTATGTATACAAATTTTTTTTGTAAAGCTCATCATAGACACAGCCTCCTGAGAAACAAAATGATGCTATTTGGTAGTTCTCCATTCTAGAAAGCCTGCTTCAGTTAACAGCCCACACTGGTAGGAGTTTTTTGTTGTTGTTGTTGTTGTTGTTGTTTTTGCTTTGGAAGTCAAATTGGAGCTGTCACTTCAGAAATCGACAAGGAGTGAACATCGGATTCTCAAGAGTTTTTTTCCCTTTTCCATGTAGTTCATTTGCCTCTAAATGTTTGGGGAGACCATATTCTTTTATCCTCACAGGGAAACGAGTTTCAAAGGAACCTGGAGATCTGACTCTCAGAAGGGAATAGTCTTGATAAGTAGCATATCCTGTTTGCCATTATCTATTTGTGTTGCAAGGTAATTCATTTCAGGTGGAAATCAAATTGCTTTAAGCTGAGCTAGTGTTTTTATTGGTGTCCTTCCAGCCGGCCTTCCTTTTAAGTGCCATTGTATTTCAAATAAGCTGATCTAAAGGAAAAGATTACTGCTGCCAACGTGCATTGTAACAAGAGAATGAAGATGTGCAAGACCTATTTTATGTTATTTATTTATATTTAAAACACTGATAGAGGTCTGAGAGCACTAGTCTGCCACTGGGGGAATGAGCTGACTAGTCAGCGAAGGGTTAGGAGAGGTGTGTGAAGGTGAGAAAGAACATCTAACAAAATTTGTTAGTATTTGCCATACAACTGCCACTTAAAGTTGAGGAAGGTAATATTTAAAATATGTAATAGACATTGTAAAAATCTTGAAGAGCACAACTCTAAAATCACCAGGCAACACACACCTTTGGTTCCAATTGCAATTTAGTTATTTGAGATCTTTGGCACATATATGCACTGTACTGTTACTGCTACAGAAAAAATAAAGGGAAAAATCAACGCTCATGATTCACTGATTTTAAACCTGGACCTTCTCATAGTAAAAGGAGAAAACATTTAACTACGATCTACTTTTCATTTCAACAACAACAAAAACCCATCACAAAACCTACATGAGGTAGTGAGCATTTTTATCTCAGCTTACTTAGAAACGATTTAGATAACTGGCCCATGACATTAAAAAAAACACCTCGGCCTTTGAGTTAAAATTCGAGTACATCTCTGCACAGGACCTGTTCTAAGCTAACTTATATGTCACTGAAAAGAACAAAGTTTAAAACATTTTTGGGCAAAAGGGGCTACAGAAACACAAAGAATTATAAAAGAATTTGCTCCCTAATCCTATTTTCCCAGGCAGATTTTCTAGAGTGAGATTTCCTGACTGTGCAAACAGCCAGGCTAAAGCAACTTATGTTTAAACAACTATCTGAGTGAAAATACCACTCAGGCCAGATACCACTTCTGCCAAAACAACCAGAAAAATACCACTTCTGCCAAAACAACCAGGAAAATACTTCTGCCAAAATTAACACAGGTTAAAGCTTTTGATGGTGAGATGAATACAGTGTTTCCGCAATGGTCTTTCAGGGGTTTGGTTTCATTCAATTAAAACTACTTTGCACCCAGTCTCTGAAGGGGGAGAAGGTTGGAATGGGGGAGAGGGCAGAGGGTGTAGTTTACAGAAGCTCATTTAAAATTATAATTTTGTTTCATATTTGGAAAACAAAATAATACTAGCTGTTTTCATAATAAGGCTGGAGAAAGTAAAGCTTGGCACTATTTTGGCTGCCATGGCCATGCCAGGTACCCTGATTCTAAACAAGTGAGGAGGTACATAAGAATCTGGAGAGGGAATAGCGTGTTTACCGAAAGGGTTGTGGGTTGGAGCTGAAAGAACGCCTATCACTCACATCAGCCACTCACAGGTGATTTCTCTGAGCAAACCCTTTTAGGCCAGAGAAAAGTCAGTTTTAAGCTAAACTCTCCAAATCTCCTTATAGCCACTGATACATCATCAAAAAGCTGAAAAGGAGAGTGTGCAAGGCATAGATGTTCACAGAACAGCTACTGCTCTCGCTACCGCGAGAGTTCATCTACCACTCCTACCTGCTTTGGATGCACATTCATCCTGGACCCTCCAGAAGCTTCTCTTTCTTCTCTGAGGTTCCTGGGAGATGGCTGCCAGGCTGGGCATGTTTCTCAAGGTTCGGTGGTCCTCTTCTTCTGAGCCCCTTCCTGGCCTGGCCTCCCAGAGGTGCCATGGGGAGGAGGAGGCCACCATTCCATCCCCTGGAGCACAGGCAGAGCCAGCCTCAGGGTTAGGCCTCAGGTCAGGGGTCAGAGTCCCAGCAGAGCCTGCGTGAAGCCCTGAGCCTAAAAGGTATCCCAGGTGCAGGCCCTTCTGTCGGGGGAGGGGGCTGGAGAGAAAAGAGATGTTTAGATCCTCTTTGATTTTCTCCTTCTTGGTGAGACCTAACAGAGGCCTAGCAGAGCAGTGCCACTGAAAGAAGGCTGGGCCCCAGATAGCCACACAGGGACCAAGCCCAGAGTTTGCCAGAGAATGTGCAGGCTTTCCCCAGAAGACTCAGCTATGCTGGAGTTACCCTAGTCTCAGATAGCTGACTTTTATTCAAAGTAAGAGCAGTTTCTATAACACATGTCCTGTGGCGTAGACCCTCATGATAGCTAGAATCTTAGCTGCTAGACCTTGTGAGTGCAGTAAAGGTCAATGCAAATCTGGTGAGGAGGAAAAGAGTGGAAAATGTATTTTGAATGTCAAATTGAAAAACAAATTTTATAATTACCTTTTAGATGGTGAGGGGCTTTTCCAAGTTCTCAGAGTGCTTTTTCCTGTGCAACCATGAAAGGATTAACAAAACAAACCAAAATAAAACTGGATTTGGCAGTGGGGGTTGGGAGAGCCAATGTTTTTATTTCAATAAAGTCCGGATTAACAGCACATTATAACATAAAATGTTGGCTTTCTAAAATGGGCTTGAACTTTTACAAAATCTGTTTTTAACACTGGCATGCACACCTGTGTAAGTAGATACTGACAGTAGCTCTGGTTCTAATTCTTAATTTCAAAAAATTTGATAAAACTAAAATGTTAAATGTACACTCTAATGAAAACACTGCTGAAACACCAACCAAATGGCTTGTATTCCTTGGAAAATATTTTAAAGCATTTTGAATTAGAGCAATAACTTCGTTATTTAAAGAACTCCCTCTAATGGTCGATAAAGGCAGCACTTTGACCCAATGCAGTGTTTCTCTAATTTGCCTAATGGTAAGAAGCACTGAGAAGCTTATTAAGCGTACTGCTCTCCAGGGCTTACCCCAGTGTTTCTGAATCTAAATCTCTAGAGGTGAAAGTGGGAATCTGCCTGAACCCAAGCAATTCCTGTAATCAGGTAAGTTTCAAGCTCACCTTGGTATATGGCAAATGGGTTTTGAAACTTGACGTTAAAAAAAAAGCATAAGTGGGTAGAAATAGTTCATTTGATCAGTTTTCATTTTAAAATCTTTTCAAAATATAAGACATCTTTCAAATCATAGTTTTATGTTCACTGAACAAAGATGTAAGTACTGACCCGGTCTTGCCTAATCTGTACATGAAAGGTGCTAATTGATGCTCTTGTCTCAATGTCATCAGTCAGTAATTTTCAGAAATACTCTCCTAAAACTGTATAGATTTGGGAAGAGTTTAAGTCTTTATTGGCCCAATGTCAAAGTAGTTTTTTTAAAAATCCCTATATCCCAAAAATATAGGAACTTAAGTTATCCAGGAAGTCTTTTTGAAAAACCAAACTGACCTTTACCTATGATGCAAGGCTGAATGAAAATTAATAGGTGGATTCATAAAACAACTGGTAGAAAAACAGTGGCCCAATGTCCCCACGGTTGCTACGCTGCATCAAGGACCCACTATGGGAGCTTTCTGTTTGTGACCATCTAGCCTTGCAATGCCCCTGCAAGGTGGGCACCATTACCTCCCTTTACAGATGGAAAGCAGAACTTAAAGGCGAAACTTACCCAGCACCACACACCTGAAAGCTAGGTCCAGCACCTGTTTTCCAGCCTGTGAGCCAGTGTGCACCCTAAATGAACTTATACCATGAACTGCAGCTATACAGTCATCTCTATCTTACTACAGCCAGAAGAAAATGAGATGTTGGAAAGTCCAGCAAGAATCAATTACCTTTTTCAATAGGTCCTATTTGAAGTTTTCCTATTGAACTTAACACTATAGTACATGGCATCTCTGTGTATTACTAAAATAAATGTTCATTTAATGCAATTATCAGAATCCTAATCCTCTTAAAGTTTATTAACTCAATCTGTAAGTATGTGCAAATTCTTTTCCAACAAGAATTCTCCAGGTCAAATAGCATCCCCAGATTAATTTTTAAAACTCCATTATATTTAATGAGTTTTTTTCATACTTGGCAGAATAAAACATCCTAAAATCTAAAGAATACTTTAAAGTCATTCTAAACTGAAATGTTCAGAATTCCATTAAGGTTAGTTTTCAAGAGAATCAGCCATTTAACTGCTAAATTCTTGGAAAGTATCTGCATATTTGTTTGATTTGATTTTTCTTTTTTTAAATGAAAGCATCCAAACTTAAAATGTCTGGAGTGTAGGGGGAAAAATCAAGACACAGATTCAAAGTGATTATCCTTGATCCTTCATGTCTTTTCAATACAATTCACCAAAAGGCAAATAATTTTATTGCCAGTAAAAAGCTTTGATAAGTTGAGAATTAGTTGCATAATTAGCCACAGAGTTAGCAATATTTGGCCCAAAAAGGTATAGTATGACTTTAACTTAACATTCCATTGTGTCTCATAGTTCTCTACAGTTTGAATTTTCAAGTTTTAAGAACCTAATGGGATTTGAGGTGCATAAAACTTGATACATCTTCCACAGTAACACTCTCTGTTTAGCCTCCCTAAAAATATAGCTGAAATAGATTTTACATCTAAATCTGTATGTTTTTATATTTTTATTATATATGCTTTCTCTTGCAACAATTGTTAGAGAATTAAATAAATTGGGCAATCACTTTTAAAAAATGATTATATCTTTGTAATCGCTAGTTTTATCAATTTATTTTTTTCATGAGAGAAGTCAACATTTAAAGGGTCCAAAAGAAGCTAATAAAATTACTTCATTGCTTTTAGGAGACATTTACAAACTTAGCTCATTCCTTTACTGAGAGAGAAAATATCATAGGGAAGTAGAAACAACCAGTGCCCTCCCCTCCAAAAGACCCCACAGGATATAGATAAAATTACTGGAATTACTCTAAGAATTTGTTGTATTTTTAATGCATGGAAAATAGCAAAATTATCATGCCAACATGAGGAATATATACTATAATTCATAAATGCCTAATTATCAAAATAATGACATAGTCATGGTTAGATGCAACCTAGCAATCTTATATAAGATGCAACTACATATTGTATGATCATTCCTGTTATATATTACATTCAATCCTCATCAAATTAAGCTGACTATGTATAAATGGCATTATGAAATAAACATTTAATATCACAATAGGGTCGCGGTCTGCTACTGTACAACCATGGCATGCAAGTAACTATGCATTAGCTGTAAACAGTGAAGTGTCATTACCTTCCAAAAATCCAAAGAATGTGAAAAGTATATACATAGTACTAAACGTCAATTGTATTTAAAGGACCTTCATATTTAAACAAAGCTATAACATATACAGCAGCTTTGGATATTTCTGTCACTGTTATACATATCTTATAGTCACCCTGAAGTTAGGAAACTGCAGTTCCAAGCTATATTTGTTAATGCTACTGAGCTTTAGTGAAGTGTAGTCAGCATTAGGACATAAATGATTCTGTGTTCCAATGTGAAGTCTGTTTAATTTTTCCTTTCTGCCATAATTCAGAATTTTGAGTCATTAAGAATATGCTGACTGTGGGCAACGATGAACGTATTTTCTAAACCACAGACTTTTTCTCATGTCATGGATGTGCCCATGTCGGAAAGAAGAATACTGTTGATGCTTGCTAGCCAGTGCTCTTCTCTACTTCCATTCTAGGTGAAACAGCTGGCAGGAAGGAACTCAGGTCATCTTATAACTCGAGAGATGTTGCCTCTAAAATACATTTTGTAACATTTGTAAAAGGTAGTTAAAATCTAGCAGCTAGGAGAGGAAGGGCAAAAAAAAAAATGATCCATTCTTATAAAAATGCAGATGGATCATTTAGGTCTGATCCAATGATTCTTAGGCAATTAAAAATTATCATGCTGGAGCCAAACTTATATGCTGTAAAATAACCATTTCAGCTCTCTTCAGGTTGTGGTATTGGAGGCTGTTTTTGGAAGGAGGGGAACAACTGATCTCTGGACAGGCGTTTCCATGCTCTATGAGTTCAGATAATGAGTTAGGCTGTTGGCATGGATGACAGGAATGTCCTCTACACTGAGAATTCTGATAAACCTCCTGTGAAGTTACTCAGAATGAGTTGAACTCATTCTGGTCTGCGGTCCAGTTAGGTGGAAAGCTGTCACATTCTCAGACTGAGTTTGGACATGATATGGTTATGAGAAATATTTAAATACATTACCTACATCCTACTACATCAAAATCTTGCCTTCACATTTACAATGAGATAAAAGAGCATTTAAAGCCATTGCAATTTGTTCATTCCCTGTTCATATACAGGTGATTAAATTTGCTTATGAGGCAAAAACTGTACAATTCTCATCATTCAGGCATTATAAAATGTCTTTCTTTAAAGTCTTGGGATATAAATAGTTGATTTATACGAATTGCATATTTTTCATCTTCATTAAGAAACAATATTCATCTTTTTCCAGAGTAATTTAATGTTAGTATAATAAGTCTAAGATAGCGGTAAAAACTGACTTTATCACCAGTGACCTTCAGTGCTTTTATAAAACTCATGAACATTCTTTGGCCACCTGGGTCATTGCCCATTTTGAAGGAAACTGTACTCAGGCCCTGGATGATACAGAGATTTTCCTCCATAAAATCCGAGGCCACAGGACAGCTTTAACAGAAGCCAGAAGTAAAACAGTACAGAATATACAGGAGTGTTTTCCATTTCTCAGACACAAGTTCCTTGACGTGTAGAAAGGTGTTTTCGATTCCGGACTCCAGAAGTCTTATCTTTACTATCTGAAGCTTTCTGTTGTGAAATATCTATTAGGGCACTGGCAATTGCAAGGCCTGGAAGAAAAGAGAAAGGCATTTAAATGCTTGCTTAGACGTTTCTGGAATGGCAACAGTGGTGGTGTAGGGCCTTGCTTTTTATTGTTTTTCATTTAGTCATCACACGTTTGGCTGTTACTGGAAGTTATCAAGTAGTTTACCTTTTACCTAAAATGTTTCTTGACTTGGGCATGTGAACTTCACAAATGAAGAAGAATGAAGATCTAAGAAAGTGAACTGACTCTGACTTGTGACAATCAAATCAACGTTTGACAAATTACACATTCAGTTGTGGATATGACCCTACACTTTCCTGTCCATGTGTGAACACAAGTTTGCTGTGGAGGTACTAGAAATTTTCAATGTTAATATTGTCTTTTTTTTTTTTTTTAAGAAATAAAACTTGTCATGCCAAGATTTAAAAAAAACATTTTGATCTGTGAAAACTGGCTAGCTATGTGCAGAAAGGTGAAACTGGATTCCTTCCTTACACCTTATACAAAAATTAACTCTAGATGGATTAAAGACTTAAACATTAGGCCTAACACCATAAAAACTCTAGAAGAAAACCTAGGCAATACCATTCAGGACATAGGCATGGGCAAGGACTTCATGACTAAAACACCAAAAGCATTGGCAACAAAAGCCAAAATAGACAAGTGGGATCTAATTAAACTTAAGAGCTTTTGCACAGCAAAATAAACTATCAATAGTGTGAATTGGCAACCAACAGAATGGGAAAACATTTTTGCAATCTACACATCTGACAAAAAGCTAATATCCCGAATCCATGGAGAACTTATAAACAAATTTACAAGAAAAAAACAATCCCATCAAAAATTGGGCAAATGATATGAGCAGGTACTTTTCAAAAGAAGACATTTATGAAGAAACAAACATATGAAAAAATGCTCATCATCACTAGTCATTAGGGAAATGCAAATCAAAACTACATTGAGATACCACCTCATGCCAGTTAGAATGGCGATCATTAAAAAAATCAGGAGACGACAGATGCTGGAGAGGATGCGGAGAAAAAGGAACACTTTTACACTGTTGTTGGAAGTGTAAATTAGTTCAACCATTGTAGAAGACAGTGTGGCAATTCCTTAAGGATCTAGAAACAGAAATACCATTTGACCCAGCAATCCCATTACTGGGTATATACCCAATGGATTATAAACTATTCTATTATAAAAACATATGCACACATGTGGCACTGTTCACAATAGTAAAGACTTGCAACAAATCCAAATGCCCATCAATAATAGACTGGATAAAGAAAATGTGGCACATACACACCATGGAATACTATGCAGCCATTAAAAATGATGAGTTCACGTCCTTTACAGGGACATGGATGAAACTGGAGACCATTATTCTCAGCAAACTGATACAAGGACAGAAAACCAAACACTGCATGTTTTCACCCATAAGTGGGTGTTGAACGAGAGCACACGGATACAAGGAGGGGAACCTCACACACTGGGGCCTTAGGGTGGGTTGCTAGGGGAGGAATAGCAGGAGGTGGGAGGACTAGGGAGGGATAGCATTAGGAGAAATACCTAATGTAGATGACGGGGCGATGGATGCATCAAACCACCACCATGACACATGTATACCTATGTAACAAACCAGCACGATCTGCACATGTACCCCAAACCTTAAAGTATAATTTTAAAAAATTTCTCTAAAAAAATAAAAAAATGTTGAGCAGTTTTAGGTTTACAGAAAAATTGAACCAATATTGAGATAAATTACCAACTAAAGTCCATAATTTACATTAGGGTTTACTCTCTCTGTTACATAGTTCTTTTGGCTTTGACAAATGCACAATGAAGGGCATCCACCATTAAAATATCATACAAAATAGTTTCCCTGCCCTAAAATATCCCGCACTTCACCAAATTTTCCCTCTGTTTCCCCAAGCCTCTGGCAACCACTGATCTTTCTTTACTGTCTCTGTAGTTTTGCCTTTTTCAGAATGTTGTATGGCTGGAATCACACAGTACTGTAGTCTTTCAGACTGTCTCCTTTCCCTTACAAATATGTATTTAACATACCTCCGTTTCCTTTCTTTGGCTTGATAACTCATTTCTTTTTATTGTTGAATTATCTTCCATTGTACAGATCTGCCATGATTTGTTTATGAATTCCCTGTTGAAGGGCATCTTGATTGTCCTTGCTTTCAATTTTTGGTAATTGTGAATAAAGCTGTTAAAAACATCTGTGTGCAGGTTTTTATGTGAACATAACGTTTCAATTCATAAGTACCGAGGAGCCTGATTGCTGGATAATATGGTAAGCTTATGTTTTAGTTTAGTAAAAAATTGCCAAACGGTGTTTCACAGTGGCTGTGCCATTTTGTATTTCCACCAGCAATGAATGAGAGTTCTTGTTGCTTCACAACCTCACTGGCATTTGTCGTTGTCAGTGTTTTAGGTGCTAGCCATTCTAATAGGTGTGTAGCAGTATCTTACAGTTGTTTAAATCTGCAATTCTCTAAATTAGACATATGATGCTGAGCACCTCTTGTATATTTCTTTCCCAAATGTAATCTTCTTTAGTCAGGTATCTGTTCAGATCTTATGCCTGTTTTTAATTGGGTTGTTTGTTTCCTTATTGTTGAGTTTTAAGAGTTCTTTGAAGATTTTGGATATCAGTTCTTTATCGGATGTGTGTTTTGTAAATATTTTCTCCAAGTCTATGGCTTGTCTTTTCATTCTCTCAAACCATTTTAAAAATTACAAAAGCACACCATGGATAGAGTTGTGCTATGCACAAATGGACATGGAAGAAAGACAACTTGATATTTAGCTGACAAATGTCTTTTTTATTAGAAAAGGACCTTGAGTATTATTGACAGAATATGACCACAAATGTGGAGCAGCAGCAGCATCATAGGTAATTTAAAAAATATTGTTTTATTATGTTGATTTGCTTTGTTACACTGTTTGTACATTGATGGATAGGAACACTTGGTAAGATGCTCGGCGATAATGATGATTTCATTAAATTTATACAAGCAATGGCTCAACCAGATAATCTGGCTTATCATAGCTACATATGAATCATGTTATTATCTGTTGAGTCCCATATAATTCTTGAGTAAAACCAAATGTCTCAAATCACCGTACTAAACCATGAGGCCAGACTGTTTAAGAAAAGGCTGCAAAAGGACCTTTGGCCCATTTACCTTTCTCCAAGGTCTTGAAGACTTAAGCTTGAATCGAGCTGACCTCTTCTCCACATGTTACTCTCAGAGGAAGATCATTTTCAGATCTTATCCTATGTAGAATATCACTGAATTATTTTATTCCTGTGGGTCTGTTAATTCTATGTAAGCTTCAAATATTTCCTGGCAGGGATGGAACTCAGAGATTTATGGACAGAAAGAAATGCCAATAAAGGGACATGGGCACTGTAGGACGAAAGCAAACTAGCCTAGTGCAGTGTTGTGGGAGTCAAGGGAGGACCGGGCCCAAGGAGTCTGTAAAAAGTGGCAAATGGGCCAGCAGGGTAAGGTCTGTGGCAAAGACCATTAGACTTCCTCAGAGAAGATTCTAGTGATCTTTGAGTCATTTCTGTATCTAACTGAGGATGGAAGCCTGAAAGTTAAGCAAGGAATGGAGTGACAGGAAGTGTGGCCAGCAGACATCAGTTCCATGTTTAAGATGTTTAGAAATGGGAAGAAGTAAGTGAGCTTATCTACCCAAGGGAAGTAGCAGGGTCAGATGGAATATATGTAGATGCATGGGACTGTATAACTGCATTATTTAAAGGAAAAGGGAGTCTTGGGTTCATTTGAAACCATAAGAGAAGATATTTGTGGAGAAGGAGAAATTTACGGTGTGTGCAAGGAAAGAAGTTACAAAATTATAATAATCACTGGCTAAGCTGATACTTTTACAGATTTACCTTTTAAGGGTTGTTCTTAAGTAATTTGATCTTTCAGGATATTAAATATCATCCTGAATATATTAGAGTTATTACAAGTTCAAAGTTTAAATAAAAATCATTATCTTGACCTTTGAAGAGTGCACGTAAACTTCTGAAGAGTCCAACATAGACGTTTTAAACACTTATTCTGCTGTAGTAAATAATTATTTCATTATTTCTTTAATTAATGGAGCTGAAGGACCTTACTATTATTTTTAAAATCACAGATTGTGGTTGTGCTAAGTTCAGGCTGACCTTAAGTTTCCACTGATATTCTGGCATACTTCTGTCATTATTTACAACTTTCTGCTATTTTATTCCTGGCACCAACTAATCCAGAGACAGCCAAATATGACAAATAATATATGTGTCCTTTAATGTGGACAGAGACCACTTACACTAATTTCAATGATCACAACATCCAAATATGAAATCATGTTATTATTAAACTACTGCATGATGTAGTCCAAAGAAGCTCTGAAAAAATAATACTTTCCATTTACATGTGAATGCAAATGTTTTTGTTACAGAAGATATAGCATCAGGAGAGGAGTAAACGGTTTGAGTTGCCAAAACAGGAAATTGTATGCTAATTCAAAACTGCCACTGTATCATTGTATTTCATGAAGCCCAGAACCTAAGTGAAGCAATGTCTCTCACAACATGTCCTGGGTTTACTAATGATTCTGAAACTTGGAAACACATTCAGTTGAAAACCATAAATCATATTTCAGTTCTTAATTTATAAATAAAATTGCAAATTATGCTTATTGTTAATTTGACAGCATTTTGCCATTGCTTATGAAAATGTAACAATCAACTGCATTTTCAGATCTGCATAAACAGTAATGTGTATGTAGAATGGCTTGCACTTCTCTAGGCAGAGATATTCAAGTGTTCACCACGGTGTACTCACAGAGAACACTCAGAGCCACTTGCCTCAAGTCTTATCTGCCCATTTGATGGGCTAAATGACATTTCATTCAGTTTTAAGCTTAGGTCCTTTACTGGACCCCAGAGCTTGTGGCCCACCATGAGTTATCCTTCTTTATAAATTTAATAATTTAATAATGAACAGGACAATAATCATAATAACTGCATTTATAAGTGTGTGTGTCTTAAATGTCAAGTTAGTACTACTTTTGCATTTCTTCCTGTTTAATGTAAGGTCAGCCTTAAAAAACGAAGTTGCTACATTATCTTTCAACCTATAAGAGGACCTAGAAACAAGAATGAAAAAAAGAGACAAAGTCCCTATCTTCTTGAATTTGATAGTGTATATGGAAGACTCACTAAAAGAGAGAGAGAGAGAGAGAGAGAGAGAGAGAGAGAGAGAGAGAGAAGATGAGAAGATAGATAGATAGATAGATAGATAAATAGATAGTAATTTCATTATCATTACCCTTCAGCACACTTTGTTATTGTAGGGGATCTAATTTTCTTAATTGATGAAAGGAAAAGTCAAGTCAACAGCTTTTTTAAAAAAGACACAATTACCTCCCCGATCTCCTAAATGAAGGAGATATATTCTAGTAAGATACTGAATTTATAGATAATGGCCAGGCCACATGTATAAATAGAATTCTGATCCACAACTTGTGGCAACCTGCTCAGGAAACCAAGCTATAATCTACAATAACCAGCCCAGGAAGCCAGTCTGCTATGTCAGACTTGTAGGAAGTCAGACTGCTACCTCTAGTAATAATCCATGAAATTAAACCACAATCCCTGTCATGACTGGCCCCAAATGGCCAGGACGTGATTAATAAATAACAGCTTCCCTAATTTGTATCCTCACTTCCAGCCAGAGGAAACCAAATATGTACCTCTAACCACATAGGATGCCCAACTTCTAGTTATCCTGTCTACAGCACCCACAAGCCAACAGCCTCTAATCAGGGCATACCTGAAGCTTCCCTTTTTTTTACTATAAAGCTTTCCTACTCTTCTGCCTGTCTTTGAGTCACCACCAAAATATAAATGAAAGTGGCTGACTCCCTTGCTATAGTAAGCTCAGAATAAATAGGTTTTGCTTATTTTCATTTGTTTGGTCTTGGTTTATTTTCACACTGGCAATGAAGACATAAGGGTGTCTTGAGATCTTCTCTGGGTTTTAAAAAAGATATGTATCAATAAAAGAAAAGCAACCTAGAAATAGGTTCTTTGTGTTGCCATTTTCAGCACACACTTCCTCCTGACTTTCCTGAGACTGTTTCCCAGTGAGAAGTCTTCTGGGGATGATCCTGCATTTCTTGTGCCATAGGAGGAAGTGCTTCCTTCTAGTCGGATGCTGGGCCGAGGCCCATGCTGCATGGCGCTGGAGTTCCATTAAAATCAGGTCACTCCAGAAGATCATTTTCAAAACGTCACACAAATCATCTGATGAAATTCACTTACTGTGTTCTCTATGCCTAGCATAGTTCCTTGTTATCAAAGCAATACAATTAACTGGGGGAACAATTCATTATTTTAGACTGACGGTCTAAAGGAATTTCATTTACCATGTAAAGATGATGCACAGAGGCTGCAGACTAGCAGGATTTACATAAAATATATCTGTAGATTCAATAAAAATGCTGGGGTTTAAATAGTTATTCTAAGCTTTACCCTTTTTGTACTTTTAATTTTTAAACATCAGACATTCTGACATTTAGATGATTTAAAAAGGAAGTATAAACCACATAGGAAGGAAGGTACCATCCTCTGTTTCCTGTTCCATTTTCCATAGCCTCTTGGTGTTTCAAACTGGTGCTTCCTAACAGAGAGCAGCCCCAGTGGCTGCTCTGGTTCACCCAGGGCAGTGCAGGATCAAAACAAGCAGGATCCTAGGGGACCATAGGAATTTCCCTCAGAAAATGCACATGACTCAGTGGTCATTGGGTTGGATGCCAAGAGTTACCACAGCTATTTTTAAAGCTTATTTTTAGCTGACAAATAATTGTGGATATTTATGTGATAAAATGTGGTGTTTTGACCTATGTATACATTGCGGAAACATTCAATCAAGCTAATTAACATATCCATCACCTCTCTAAGCTACCAACTTTTTTTGTGGTGAGAATGTTAAAAATTTATTCTTTTAGTAATTTTGAAATATATAATACATTATTATTAGCTGTGATCACCATGTAATGCAATAGATTATTAAAACTTATTCCTGGCCAGGTGCAGTGGCTCACACCTGTAATCCCAGCACTATGGGAGGCCGAGGCGGGTGGATCACGAGGTCAAGAGATCAAGACCATCCCGGTCAACATGGTGAAACCCAATCTCTACCAAAAAATACAAAAATTAGCTGGGCGTGGTGGCATGTGCCTGTAGTCCCAGCTACTCAGGAAGCTGAGGCAGGAGAATGGCTTGAACCTGGGAGGTGTAGGTTGCAGTGAGCCAGGATCATGCCATTGCACTCCAGCCTGGCAACAGAGTGAGACTCCATCACATACACACAAAAAACAACAACAAAAAACTTATTCCTCCAATCTAACTGAAACTTTGTACCCTTAGATCAACACCTTCCCTTTCCCCATCCCTCCTCTTCCCCAAGCCTCTGGTAATCAGCTTCCTACTTTCGATTTCTGAGATCACCTATTTTAGAGTCTACATATAAGTCAAGTCATACAGCATTTGTCTTTCTGTGCCTGGCTTATTTCACTTAACATAATATGCTCCAGTTCCATTCACTGTGCTGCAAATGGCTAATTTCATTCTTTTAAGGCTGTATAGTATTCCATTGTTTAAGCAGACCACATTCTCTTTATTTATTTTTCCCTTTATCCATTGATGGACACACAGCAATTCTATATCTTGACTCTTGTGAATAATGCTGGAATGAATGTGGGAGTACACAGCTATTTTGTAAATAAGTAGAACATACACCAAAATTAGACCTTCACCTGCAAACTTAGAAAAAAATAGTACATGCCTCCTGGAATTTAAGAACTGTATTTCTTTTTAAACATGTGAAAACATGACCTGAAGAGACAGCAATGTAAATAACAGCTAAATAATTAAATGGTAAACATGTCTTTTTAAACTACTAAATTTGCATTGAAAACCACCAAGGAGAAACATCAGGAATTTAGTTATTGTTAGCAAAACTCTAGTTTTCCCTAATGGAAGTGAAATGGTAATAGTAGACTTCAGCAGTAACAATCTAATCATAAAATTACTGATGTGTGTTTTTTACAATTATGCAGAACAATTAATAAGTACAGTAATAAAATACTGCACATCAAATGAAATTGCCTTGGAAAGAACATTCCCGCTTTGTATACAAACATAGCACTTCCATTTTACATTTGCAAAAAAGCCTCGGAAAAGTCATTCATTTTGAAATGCTCTCCTCTGACGCCTGTGTAAAAGCAGGCACCACTATATATTTTAATTTTCCAGGAAAACAGCTTCATTAGGCGTGAAAGGTTAATTGTAGGTTTAAGTGGAGTTCAGGGAACGGTGCCGGGTCTGTAGTGAATTGCACAGTCTGCTTCAGGAAGACTGAATGAGTGCTATAAGCTGTTTGCCCTGCCGAAATGTTTTACTACCTCATTTACTATCTGTCTTCTTTTACTGCTTGTATTTGTAGTTCTTCTAAACCTTTAATGGCTACAGTTTTATTTCACTGTAATCAGATTTAAATGGAAATACCATGCTGGGATGTTTAAATGTTTTTCCTCTGATTGTATATAGCTACATACTACTGATCAGAGTCTTGGCTATCCTTCACATGATTAAGAAAGTGACTTTGGGAAACTTTGATGTTGCATAGACTCTAACTATGGTGCAGACTTAATTTAACATTCATTGTGGCCACCCTAGCCAATATGCAACTAAGGCTGGATGCATAATTAGAAAATATGCATTTCCATTTTAATTTATCTGTTGGAAGGCCAGCACAAGTGAAGTCATTATTAGGCAAAACTCCAAAGGTTACACTGTTGAACAAAAATGGAAAAACTTCAAGTGCCGAAGACACTGGAATGACAAATGTACCAGTCATACTTGTCTGATAGTTTGAAGAGATATTTCCCTTCTCCTAATAAAACCAGTGACAACACAGATGCCAATGTTTAAATACACGTGATAATGGTATCCTGGATATAAAATTTTGCTTGGCCGTTAACACATCATAATATTTTACAATTTCATTTAAAGACACACTGTTCAAATTATAGAAAATATAATCCTACTCTCGCACCACAGACACCCTATCCAACACTTTCTATAACATTGCTAAGCATTCCTTCACTTTGATACAAATTGTTCTCTCATTGGTTAGAATGTGCTGAGTAAATTATGACCATGACTGTCTCAAATAATTGTTTTTAATGCCAGTCCTCATGGTTCTTAGCCAGTGATCTCATCAGTTCTATTTTTAATTACATACTAGAAAACTTTACTTGGTTTACTTAAAATATTTTGCCATTGATTTTGGAGACACAAACACTTACCAGAATAAGACTTGCAGCTATCTTTCCAGATTGTTAAGTAAATTTGGAACTCAAATGGAAATTCCTTCTTTCTAAGCCAACTGGAGAAATATTTCCTAGTATTTTCTTATTTCAATTAAAAAATCCCCAACAGTTCAGATATATGACAATCCTTACTATAAGCCCTAGTTGTTCTTAATTTAAGTGCTTACAGCTCATCGAAGAAATGGAACTATGGTGATATTGTAATAATGGCTATATTTTATTTCTCATTTCGTAGAGACGTTGTATTTTAATGTTTCTAGCGGAAAAATGTCACTGGGTGCCTTAAATGAGGTTATGTGTGTTAAAGTATTTTATAAACTATATTATATAAATTTAGTTAATAATTTCAATAATAGAATAATCCTGGTACTACCAATAAGAAATCACAGTCAAACTATAAATGCCTAGAAAACTCCAAAGCCTTGAGGATTAAAAAATCATTTGAAGAGCAAATAACTTCATTCAACAATTGTTTCTTGAGTCCCTACTAAATGCCAGGCACTGCTTTAGTTCCCAAGGATTTAGCAGTGAACAAAACAGATGATATATGAAAGATTCTGTACCTGGCGGACTTTATATTATAGTGGATCTAGCATATTCTTTTGACCAAGTCATCATGAGGATTAAATGCAAAGGGCTTTTAAAAATGACTGACATATGAGTTTAAAAATGTCAGTCATCATCATCATCATAGTCATCCTCCTTAATATCAGGTGAGAAGCTTGAAGTCAAACAGGAAATAGTAGACAAAACACTGAGCACTCAAGGATTTTGCCTCCATCTTTAAAAGCATTCATTCATGCAAAAATCAGTATGTCTACCATGGGTTGAAATGCCATGTAAGAGAAAAATTATTAGAAAGGTAGACTCAAAGGCTCACAGACAATGTCAATTTAGAGCAACATCATCAATGAGGTGATTCTGTGTACAGTCCTCAAGGCAGAATTTACGTGATGCCTGGGACAATGAAATTGAGAATTTGCTCATAAAGAAATACATGACTTACATGTGTTGTCCACTCATCAGAAATGCAAAAATAACTGAAAGTGATAATGGCAAAATAGAGGAATGACAATATTCAACAGAGAAAGCACTGTTTATATTAATATTGCTCATGTTATTGGAAATACTACTAATAATTAACTTTTATCCTTTTTCAGTGTTACAAAATACTTTTACATTCATTATCTAGGTTGTTTCTCAAAACAATTCCATTAAAGTGGGTCAGGAAGCTATTTTTGTCCTGATGTCACAGATGGCCAAAATGAGGCACAGAGTGGTTAAATGACTAGTTCATGCCCACACAGCTGGTAAGGGTGGTGGCACCTGAACCCATGCACCCTGCACTCCATTTCCCTTGACTTGCACTCTACCCATTTGCAGCTACAAGAAGGAAGCCAGCCGCTACTTTGGTGCAAATGTCTACCACATGATTGTGAACCAAAAGAAAAAGAAAAACAAAATTTAGTAGAGATGTGAAATCAGCTATGGTCAAAAACGTTAATTAATGCTGATAGTAATAAAAACAACAATGGTAATAATACAAAAAACAATGATTGATTCTGTTAATGTCAATTGAATACTTGCAATAAGCCAGGCGTTACCCTCAGGACTATATATGCACCGTTTTATCAGGATATGCAGCTAGGAGTGGATGACAATACAGCTTAAATTGAGAAGCATGTATTGAGGGCATATTGCAGGCAGTGTTGTTGTAGTTGGCTGTTCTCAAAGAGTATCAAACTAGGGCAAAGATGCAAGAGCTCCTAGATTTGCTAATAATTGTGCAGAGACCAACTCTATGAAGTAGGCAGGAGCCATAAGGAAAAGAAAGATAGAGATGTGATCTCTAAGGGGAATGCAGAGGTTGAAGATTCCCAAGAGAGATGATCTCTGAGCTGAGATTTGAATGATCAAGAGGAAGCAGTACACTGGCAGGAGGGGCGTGGTGTGTTCTGGATACTGAAAACTACAAAATCAGCAGCATGGAGAGAAGGAATATTTGAGAAACTTCAGGGCATATGTTTTAAATGGAACAATGGGAGAATGGTAAGAGAGAAGACAGGGAGATCGGCAGCAAAGGGTCCATAAGGTGGCCTTAGGTGTTAAATTAGGACTTTGATTTTTAATCTTCAAGGCAGAAAGAGCCGTGGAAGGATTTTAAGGAGCAGAGAGGTATGATCAGATTTGTATTTCAAAGAGACACCTCTAGTGTAGCATGGATGACAGACTGGAGTAGGGGGTAAGGCTACTATTATTGAAACCAGATAAGACTATGGCAGTAAGGAGAGATAAAGGGGAAGGACAGGATAGACATTTAGGAGACAGTACTATGGGATATGAAAACAGGGCAGTCTTGAGTACCTGGGTGCATGCAATTGGTATTCACAAGCATACAATGGAACAGGAATGGCTGGGGTATATGGGAAAGCAGTGGATCATTTGTTTGGCTCCAGGCATACTAAATTTGGTGACCTGCAGGTCATTATAGTGGACCTGTCCACTTAGATATGCAGGTGTGAAGCTTAGGAATAAAGTGTATGCCAGAGATGCAGAATTGGGAGTAATTAGCATGGATGGAATCTGAAGATTTTGTAATTAGATAGGTGGGGAATGCTAGTTGTTATAGTAGTTAAAGCCTGAAATCTGAAGGGTTTAACAAAACCAAAGTTTGTTTCTCACGATGCAAAGTGTTCCTGATTGCTGTCAGGCTGTCTGGTAGGGGTTGGAGAGGAAAGCAACTTAGCTCCGGCCTATGGCATTATTTAGGGCTTCAGACTGATGACACTTCCGTCATCTTCAACCCAGGGCATCCACCATTGCCTTGAGCATTGGCATCTAGACGGCAGGCAGAAGATGAGCAGGTGGAAAATGTACCCCCACTCTAAAACACTTTGTTCCTCTGCCATTAGCAAGTACTGCTGCCTGGCAACACCTCTTCACCACTCAGTTGGGGTGGGGTATGTGTGCAAATCTTGGGTGGAAAACTAGCACTCTTCCATTAGAGTGGATGAAGCCTCCTTGGTAGAAAGAACAGAGTAAGAAAGGGAGAAGGCCCAGAAGAGGGCTGATGGTGGGGAACACAGGAAAACAAAGAGAGGAAGGACAAACTAGGACTGAGATTGGCCACAGGCTCCATAACACTGGTCAGTAGCTAGTTGTAACCTGTGGATCCTGTTTCTGTTTGCAGCAAATATTCCCAAAATTCCATGACAACTGTAAGCCAACTGAGCTTGTGGCTTCCAGGCTGTCCTTGACTTGAATTTCAGCATGTCTCTTGAGAAATTTCTCTTGGAAAGCAGTTGGACTAGGTGGCTGCTAAGGTCACTTCTGGTTCTGCAAATTCATGACTGCAGCTGCCTCTCTTCATGAGGCCATGGGCAAGGACCTGGACATCCCTGCTGGCTTCCCCTCCATGTGTGCTTGTGGGTGGCAGCAGAGTGGGCTGCCACAGCATCACTGTGAACTCAGGGGACTGGAGGGGCTCAGGACTCCCTTGGTAGAAATACACATTTGACCTCATTAGTGAATGACTTCAGGAGGACTGGACAGACTTCTACAAAAGTGAGCACTGCACTGGTAATATTAGCTGTGGTTTGTATTTATGGTTAGGGGTGGTCTCTATGATGTCAAAAACACTGGCGAAGAAACTGACTCTAAGTCTCACATTACAAGAGAAAAGAGACTGGGCAATGTCAAACACCTGGCTGGGACTTGATCTTGTGTCTAACAATCTCTGAACAGCCTGCTTGTTTATTTGTTTTAAAATGTACTTTTCTAATTGGAAGTCCCACCATAAGCGTAACTCAGTTTCTGAAGGAATTGCTTGCCTAAGGGAAAAATCAGTTCAACTTTCATATGAGTTCTGATCTCTCTCAAGGGATCTGTGCAAAGTTAGAGCCAACAGGAATATGTTTTTGTTTGTTTTTTAAGCTCATATACCTATTTACCAGAAATTATATTATAATTTTAAGTCAAGGTTAATGTGTTGGGTGGTGATACACACAATAATTTTCCATAGTATTTATGTGAGGGTATAGGAAAGTACAGGAGACAGATACAAGGCTTATAATATCACATAGCACAGATAAACCACAATGAATGCTAAAAGACAAGGTATCAGCTAGAAAAAAAAATTAGTATTTTTCAAGGTTATATTTCTGCTTTCTTAAGTTCCTAGCAGTCAATATTTTTAAAAGTTTGACATTAAAATAAATAGAAACTATACAATGACCTCTGCAAAGTCTAAATATTGCTTTAACAAACTCTATTGGTAGAACAAATTTATGACTTTTATATAAAAGTAGATCATGGCAAAATGGGAGAAAAAACTAGAAACATTATGTAAATACTCACTTCAAACCATTTAGATAAAACAGAAGGGAAAATGCTGTACAGAATTATGATTTTTTTCTATTAATATTATTATACATTGCTTAGACCTTACTAAAATTTATTACAGATAACGTAATGGCCAAAGGCATTTTAACAAAGGTATGTCTGTGGCCAAATTGATCCTTGATAAATTTCCTTTGCTGAAGGAAAAGGCAGTAGATTTGGACAGTACATTCTCAAAACAGACTTGAAACCTTTCCTCTGATGTTTGCTAAGTGATCCAGGACCCTTATAGTACACATTCTCTCCAGTAACTCAAAACAGGGACTTTTGGAAAGTTGTTTGATTAAATGACCTCCTTTAATCTAACAGAGGATTCTCTGAAGCAATTTTGAGAATCTGACTGAGTATATCCCATAAATATTGACCCTTTTGAGTGAAAAAAGTATCATGGTGCCCCATTTTGCCTTTGGGAGCAGTCAAAGTGGCTTCTGAACTACTATAGATTGAGAAGTGTCAGAAAGAGTCAGCACTAGTGGGGACCTTTCAAACTCCACAGGCAGGTAAATCATAGAGGGAACAGACTTCAGAGTGATCTGGAACTTTCTGATGTTATATCCAGGGGGGCAAACACTGCTCTGCATCCACCCCATGGTATTTCCAGACACAAAGAAAATTCTCATAAATTGGTTCCACAATCCCTGCCGACATGTTTCCTAGGCCGTTTGCCATGTATATCTGCAGAAGGGGCTCCTTGTTAAACATGGGGTCCTCACAGGATGGCAATGTGATGTGTTAAGAGATGGATGGAGAAGCACATGTCATTACAGAATGCCCATTGGAGAGGGAACCAGAATGTCATTTGTGGGGAGAGATGGGAAACTTTGTTCTCTTTTTTAAGTATATTCACTTTGGATGCTGGCTACCTACTTAAGTAAGTGCCTTAGCTGGCATGAGGATGAAAAAGCTTGCTTTCAGGTCAATAAAGGGAATCTCTTATGATCAATGGTTGATTAAAGCAAGATCTTCAGAGCAGTAGGCTCTGGGCTGTGTTCTGTAAAGAGTTTTCAAATTAATATTCCTCTGAGGTCTGGGCAAGGGGCCAGTTCACCATCCAGCTGTCTCTGACTTTCAGCCCAATGGTTCATGAGTTCCCGTAATTAGAATAATCATTTTATTTTTATATAAAGAAAAGAAACATAATATCATTATACTTTAGAGGCATTAAATCTAAGAAAGTGAAGTGCAGCAGAAGTATGCTGCTTTCACGTTTCAAAAAGTATAATTTAATCAGATTTAGTTTCATATTCTCTTAATCCCAACTTTCACTTACTAAAATTGGGGAAATGCAGATTACAATTTTGGTTTGCAAAGATATTTATCATTTTCCTGAAAGCAGATCTTGAAAAGACAAATATATAGCTTATAATCAACCTGATGTTCACCCCTCCCTGCTCTTTTAGTAAAAGACTGTAAGACTGTGTTTTTAAAGCATTTAAAGCTTTAACGTTTTTAAAGCACTTGATGAATTGGGATCATAATTATCAGAACAAAAGCAAGTTCTCTATGAAAAACTGCATATTTTAATTAATTATATTTTGTCCCTATTTCATTTTCAGGAGTTGGAAATAGCAGACCAGTTGTTTTTCTTTCTTTATTCAAGTATGAACTGAGAGAAGAAGATGGAGAAGTAAAAATATTGACCCCAAGCCAGTGAGCCACAGTGCCAAAGAGCTACCCGTTATTTCTAGAGAGTTAGGACAATCTGCAAAGATGGAAAGTCAGTGTACAAAAAGCATTAACTCCTAATGCTCACACCCAGACATTTCCCATCTATCATTATGACTCTCAGCTGTATATTTGATGCACTCTTTGTACGAGATTTTAAAATATGTTATCTTTAAAAAATGTGGAGTGAGCTGCCTAAGATAAAATGTAGCTATGTCTTTGTGCAGAACCACTTATGTGACCAAAACTGACCCAGGTGAATGTTTTAGCTAAGCCAATTATACCCCAGATTTGATTTTCATTAAAATAAAACCAATGGTTCAATTGTAGGTGGCTGAGTTGCCTGGCAGCTGGATGGAATTCTTCAGATCAGTATCAGTTATGATGGCCTTTATGGGATGTATGACTAGACCATGTTCTTAAGCTTATGGACCAACCTGAAGAGGTGTTACACTTCAACTCTGAGCATGTTCCCTCTTCAGATGTGCAATCAAACATGGCAGAGGCAACTTCCTTTTTTTTCTTTTGAGATGGAGTCTTGCTCTCTGGTCCAGGCTGGAGTGCGGTGGCCTGGTGATCTTGCTCACTGCAAACTCTGCCTCCTGGGTCGGTTCAAGCAATTCTCCTACCTCAGCCTCCCAAGAAGCTGAGATTACAGGCACGAGACACCATGCCCAGTTAATTTTTGTATTTTCTAATAGAGACAGGGTTTCACCATGTTGGCCAGTCTGGTCTTGAACTCCTGATCTCATGATCCGCCTGCCTCAGCCTCCAAAGGTGCTGGGATGACAGGCATGAGCCACCATGCCTGGCCGCAACTTCTAATAAATCTCTAGAATGACTGTGGTTTAAAATACATTGTTTAGTAATTTTAACTAACTTGGGGAAAGGCCTCCTTAGCAGAAGTAAACAAGGCATACAGTGTCACATGAAAATCATGTTAAAATAGAGAGCACCAGCATTAAAGTGTGAATTTGGCATAGCTCACCAACCACAGCTACAGCCTCAGAGTTCAAGTTCAGAGGAAATATTTCCTAAACTTCCTAAAATGTCAATATTTTAATACGTAAGAATCTATACCACATTCTTTGGAAAGATTTTAGAAACTGCACCATTAAATTTCAAATGGTGATTCTTTCACAGGTTGGTTAACCTTCCTCAAATATTTATATTGGATTAGTATTTGAAAAGTAAAGTGAACTTAAAAAAGAAAAAAAAATTTATATAGGAAAGCAATCTGTTCAACTTCCCATCTTTAACATATTGACATATGTTTTGTTCTAGCATTACTTAAAATTAGCTTTGAGATAAAAGTTCATATTAATTATCCCATAATGTAGCCTAATCACTGCTGACATTTTGAAAGAAGATGCAAAGGCAGCCAAGATAAAAACTAAAAAGTGGGTGTAAAAATATTACACATGCTCATCACAAAAATTATAATGGTTCTCTGTGAGGTCATATTTTCTTAAAGTAAAATCCAAAAGTGACCACAACTGGAGGCTAGATAAACTCATTGGACCCTCTGACCCTCTGACTTACCTAAGCCTTGCGTTCTTTCATATCTGGCACATCTCTGATTTGTAAGTAGATGAGCCAAAAACATTTTGGACATATTTCAGTTTAAATTGTATTGTTTTTTCCATTTTTATGACTTTCGATATGACATAAATATAAGATAGAATGAGTCAAATGATTTATGCTTTAGTTTTGTGTTTTTCAGCTGAAATGATTAGCCCCAGAATTAAGTGAACAGTAACTCCAATCAGGTGTTACCTTCTGAATTTGGTGAACCTTGCAAATTTTCTTGTTAAAAATTAGAAATGTTTATTATTACACAAATTCCTAAATACCAGTAAGAAATAAGTGTAATAAAAGCTGGCATCTATAAATTTTTCCTTTTTAAAAATGTAAATCAGCAACTACAGTTTATGTTTAGTTTATTTAGTCAATATAAAAAGTTGAAATTTCCCCTTGTTGAAATGAGTGAAAATGCAATGATGGTGGGAAAATCAAAAGAAAACACAGATTTTTATTTTCTCATGTTTTTAAGTATAAGTATTCAAAATGGGCGTTGTGGACAGTTACACCAAAGAAGAACATAAGGATTCACTGAGTTTGAAAATAACTTTGTTTTGGACAATCACATTGAGGTGAATTTAAATAATCCTAAAAGTATGAGAGAATCAAGTTTAAAGGACATGTTTCTAAAATCATTCTTAAAATCTTAATTCCCACTAATAAAGGTGCTTTCCACATCCAGAAACACAAACACATACACGAAACACCAATTAAGTTCTATGAACCAAGAAGTTGAAAATACTACCTGTATACTGGTACTCTTTGTATTATCAATGTGAACAGAAGCAAAATACATCTCTATTTAAAAAAAAATCTGTTTTACTTCTGGTTTTGATCACAATATTCAAACAGGAAAAATATAAGATGATGATCAAAAACTGAACCTGGGACCCTTGGTTTGAGATAATTAACTAATCAATAGACAATTCTTGTTCCCAGGGAATGCATAGAAACAGACTCAGGAACTTTTCAGACTTTCATGCAAGGTAATTAACACAAGCTTCACTATAGACAATTATACTTTAATGACTTTCTGTTCAAGTTACAATGAATTTTATGTAAGGAAAGCTTATGAAGTCTCAGATTTTCTTTCCACCCAAGTTATTAAAATTTGTGTTTGAATGTAGTTCCTTTCATTAACACTAAATCAGTTAGCTTTAATTTATGAAAAAGGACTGCTAAGTTTTACCACAATAGTTTGCACAGCTTTAATTTGCATTCATGAAAAAACACAATAAATTAATTTGCTACTTGGAACAAATTTGACAAATGCATTAATCATTAAGAAACCAAATTCAGTTTTCTTTACTCTTTTTCACAAAGATAGATGTAAGATACGAGACTACTGATTTAGCATTCTTTAAGCAAAATGAGATGCAATGATAATAATGGCGATATTCATAGAACTAGAGAATTGGAAAGCTGGAAGAAACCTTAGAAATTCCCTGGTTTGACAAATTGGAAAAGAACAATTCAGTTTCCCAAACAGTCCATAGAGCCAAATTTTGAAGAGGGATTATTTTCATTTTCTCTATTAGAAACCACCACAAAAGTTAGAATTATTCAAGTACTGACTAGTTTGGCTTTCAAATTATTTGGTTCTTCTTGAACCATACTACTTCTTGTCCGTAAAGTTTTGAGAGTACAGTTTGAACTCAGAGATGATGCTAAATTGTAACATAATAAACTTACAGCAAAATTTAGATTTTTTTTTAACAAATAGCATGAAAACAGCACTAAAATTGTTCCCAACACCTACACTGTGCACTGATTCTCTTGACAAGTCAATAAAATATTGTCAAACACATTTACAAGTTTGTATCTCTGTGAAAAGGTTTGGATAAAGAAACATTCAACAGCAGTGTATTGTATTGCAAATATTTCTCTTATTTGCTAGTTTTCATTTCATGCTGATTTTTTAAGCTTCAAACTTTTGCTTATATATATAATTCAAGCTAAAGATCATCTTAATGTTTATATGGTGTTTGAAAAGGACTTCCCTACTCTTAGATCACAGCAAGATTCTCCCATGTTATCTTCCATTGTTTTTATAAAATTTAATTTTTTGATATTATTAAGAAAATTCAAAGGAAGTTACTGAAAGCAACAGTAACCACAGTATTCTTAGCAAATGTTCAAACATTATGAATCATTTTTGAATGAAATAGAATTCTACCAGTTTTCAAAGGCAATGCTTCCAGGTTTTGCCCATTCAATATGATATTGGCTGTGGATTTGTCATAAATACCTCTTAGCATTTTGAGATATGTTCCATCAATACCTAGTTTATTGAGAGCTTTTAACATGAAGGGATGTTGAATTTTATCAAAGGCTTTCTCTGCATCTATTGAGATAATCATGTGGTTTTTGTCTTGAGTTCTGTTTATGTGACGGATTACATTTATTGATTTTTGTGTGTTGGACCAGCCTTGCATCCTAGGGATGAAGCTGACTTGATTGTGGTGGATATGCTTTTGATGTGCTGCTGGATTTGGTTTGCCAGTATTTTATTGAGGTTTCGCATCAATGTTCATCAGCAATATTGGCCTGAAGTTATTTTTTTGTTATGTCTCTGCCCAGTTTTGGTATCAGGATGATGCTGGCTTCATAAAATGAGTTAGGGAAGAATCCCTCCTTTTCAATTGTTTGGAATAGTTTTAGAAGGAATGGTACCAGGTCCTCTTTGTACCTCTGGCAGAATTAGGCTGTGAATCTGTCTGGTCCTGGGCTTTTTTTTGTTGTTTTTGTTGGTAGGTTATTAATTACTGCCTCAATTTCAAAACTTGTTATTGGTCTATTCAGGGATTCAAATTCTTCTTGGTTTAGTCTTGAGAAGGTGTATGTGTCCAGGAATTTATCCATTTCTTTATCTCCCTCAGTTCTGTTCTAATCTTAGTTATTTTTGGTCCTCTGCTAGCTTTTGGATTAGTTTGCTCTTCCCTCTTTAGCTCTTTTAATTGTGATGTTAGGGTGTTGATTTGATATATTTCTAGTTTTCTGATGTGGGCATTTAGTGATATAAATTTCCCTGTTAACACTGCTTTAGTTGTGTCTCAGAGATTCTGGTATGATGTATCTTTGTTCTCATTGGTTTCAAAGAACTTCTTGATTTCTGCCTTAATTTCATTATTTACTCAGCAGTCATTCAGGAGCAGGTTGTTCAGTTTCCATGTAGTTGTGCAGTTTTCAGTAGGTTTCTTAATTCTGAATTCTGATTCGATTACACTATGGTCTGAGAAACTTGTTTGTTACTATTTTAGTTCTTTTGCATTTGCTGAGGAATGTTTTATTTCCAATTATGTGGTTTATTTTAGAATAAGTGCCATGTGGCCCTGAGAAGAATTTATATTCTGTCGATTTGGAGTGGAGAGTTCTGTAGATGTCTATTAGGTCCACTTGATCCAGAGCTGAATTCAAGTCCTGAATATCCTTGCTAATTTTGTCTCATTAATCTGTCTAATATCGAAAGTGGGGTGTTAAAGTCTCCCACTATTATTGTGCGGGAGTTTAAGTCTCTTTATAGGTTTCTGAGAACTTGTCTTATGAATCTGGTTACTCCTGTATTGAGTACATATATACTTAGAATATTTAGCACTTCTGGTTGAATTGTTCCCCTTACCATCATGAAATGTCTTCTTTGACTTTTTTGATCTTTGTTGGTCTAAAGTCTGTTTTGTCAGAGACTGGGATTGCAACCCCCCACTTTTTTTCCCTTTCTATTTGCTTGGTAAATTTTCCTCCATCCCTTTATTTTGAGCCTATGTGTGTCTTTGCAGGTGAGATGGGTCTCCTGAAACAGCGCACCAATGGGTCTTGACTCTTTATCCAATTTACTAGTCTGTGTCTTTTAATTGGGGGATTTAGCCCATTTACATTTAAGGTTAGTATTGTTATGTGTGAATTTGATCCTGTCATCATGATGCTATCTGATTATTTTGCACACTAGTTAATGCAGTTTCTTCATAGTGTCATTGATCTTTATATTTTGCCCTCTCTCACCATGCCTATTCAGCATAGTATTGAAAGTTCTGGTTAGGGAAATCAGGCAAGAGAAAGAAATAAAGGGTTAAAATAGAAAGAGAGGAAGTCAAATTGTCTCTGTTTGCAGATGACCTGATTTTATATTTGGAAAATCCCATCATCTCAGCCCCCAAACACCTTAAACTGATAAGCAAGTTCAGCAAAATCTCAGGATACAAAACCAATGTGCAAAAATCACAAGCATTCCTTTACACCAATAACAGACAAACAGGGGGCCAAATCATGAATGTACTCCCATTCACAAATGCTACAAACAATAAATTACCTAGGAATACAGCTAACAAGGGATGTGAAGGATCTCTTCAAGGAGAACTACAAACCACTGCTCATAAATAAGAGAGGACACAAAAAAATGGAAAAACATTACATGCTCATAGGAAGAATCAATTTCATGAAAGTGGCCATAGTGCCCAAAGTAATTTATAGATTCAATGCTATTCCCATCAAACTACCATTGACATTTTCACAGAATTAGAAAAAAACTACTTTAAATTTCATATGGAATCAAAGAAGACCCTGTAGAACCAAGACAATCCTAAGCAAAAAGAACAAAGCTGGAGGCATCATGCTACCTGAGTTCAAATTATTCTACAAGTTTACAGTTGCCAAAACAGCATGATACTGGTACCAAAACAGAAATATAGTCCACTAGAACAGAACAGCGATCTCAGTAATAACGCCACCCATCTGATCTTCAACAAACCTGACAAAAACAAGCATTGAGGAAAGAATCTCATATTCAGTAAATGATGTTGGGAAAACTGGTTAGCCATATGCTGAAAACTGAAAATGGACCTCTTCCTTATACTTTATACAAAAATTAACTCAAGATGGATTAGAAACTTAAATGTAAAATGCCAAAACATAAAAACCCTAGAAAACCTAGGCAATAACATTCAGGACATAGGCATGGGCAAAGACATTGATAGAAACATCAAAAGCAAATGTAACAAAGGCTAAAATTGACAAATGAGATCTGATTAAACTAATTACCTTCTGTACAGCAAAAGAAACTATCAGCAGGGTGAACAGTCAACCTACAGAATGGGGGAAAAGTTTTGCAATCTATCCATCTGACAAAGGTGTAATATCCAGAATTTACAAAAAAACTTAAGCAAATTTACATGAAAAAAACAACCCCATCAAAAAGTGGGCAAAGGATATATATAGACACTTCTCAAAAGAAGACATTTGCACAGCCAACAAATATATCAACGTCACTGGTCATTAGAGAAATGCAAATCAAAACCACAATGATCTTGCGCCAGTCAGAATGGTGGTTATTAAAAAGTCAAGAAACAATAGACACGGGCGAGGCTCTGGAGAAATAGAAACACTTTTACACTGTTTGTGGGAATGTAAATTAGTTCAACCATTGTGGAAGACAGTGTGGTTATTTCTCAAGGTTCTAGAACCTGAAATACCATTTGACCCAGCAATCCCATTACTGGGTATAAACCCAAAGGAGTATACTTTATTCTACTATAAAGACACATGCACATGTATGTTTATTTTGGCACTCTTTACAATAGCAAAGTCATGGAACCAGCCCAAATGCCTATCAATGATAGACTGGATAAAGAAAATGTGGTACATATACACCATGGAATACTACAAAGCCATAAAAAGGGAAGAGATCATGTCCTGCAGAGACATGGATAGAGCTGGAAGCCATCATCCTCAGCAATCTAATACAGGAACAGAAAACCAAACACCACATGTTCTCATTCATAAGTGGGAGTTGAACAATGAGAACACATGGACACAGGGTGGGGAACAACACACAACAGGGCTTCTTGGGAGTGTGTGGGGCGAGGGGAGGGAACTTAGAGGATAGGTCAACAGGTGCAGCAAACCACCATGGCACATGTGTATCTATGTAATAAACCTGTATGTTTTGCACATGTATCCCATAACTTAAAGTAAATTTTTTTAAAAAAGAAATAGAACTCTAATTTTTTATTCACTACATTCATATATACATATATGTTTTATGTATATATGTGTATTCATATATATTTTGTTACTGGGCTACATGAAGATATTGATACAATAATTTAAATCAGGAGACCACTTCATTAGAGCCACTTCACTATCATTAGAAACACTTCAATCCTTCAGACAAGAAAATAGTATAAGGGACTACAGAATAATCTTTTAAAAATTAAAAACTTCTTTGAGATTCATGCATTATGTTGATTCATGGAAATTATTCATATTCCCCCTTTGCTGTGGGTAAAGTAACACTGATATCTTAGAAATAGGAAGAGAATAACCCATTTGCTCCCTCACCATGCATGGGTGTTTTCCTTGTGCTAAAAGTTCTAAATTCTTTTTATCCCATTGGGTCTTTGTTTTTGTAGAAATAAATTTATTTCTTCTCTTAACCTGTTATTCTCTCCTCTGTACATTGTTTTTATATTAAGAACTTGTCTTATTTTCTTAATTTAAAAATTTTAAAATGTATTCTTGTACTATTACATATGTCAGATTAGAAAAGTCAGCGTTGGTGGAGTATTTCTGCTAAAGAAAATCTTAACTGACTTTTGAAAATGAAAACTATCCCAGGCTGGGTGCAGTGGCTCATGCCTGTAATCCCAGCACCTTAGGAGGCCAAGATGAGAGGATCACTTGAGCCCAGAGTGAGCTTATGCAAGGCTGCATGAGCTTATGATCATACCACTGCACTCTATCCTGGGTGGCAGAGCAAAACCCTGTCTCCAAACACAAAAATTAAAAGATAATAAATGAATAAATAGAATGAAAACTGTCCTGGTAGCATGCATATATATATATATATATATATATGTATATATATATATATATATATATATATATATATATATATATATGAAAGTATTGTATTATTTTATGTTAAAGTATATTTAATTTTTCTGGGTTACTCATGATCAGAAAATTTAAATGACATGAAATTTTAGCTAAGTGACTAAATGCAAACCACCCTTCATCTGCTTTCTTTACTAAAGCATATGGATCGCTGTTGACAAATGATAGTTTTCCTAAAAGATAAGTATCAAAATAAAAATATTTTCCCATACTCAGACAATGTCAAACTGTACATATATATCTAGAGAACTTCTTCAATTCAAGCAAATCTTTGTGCTGAAAACCAGTGAGCATGAGGCAGGGTTCAGAGTTGTTTCAGGGCCTGGTGCGGCACCTCCTTGACCTACAGCCCTGGGTAATGAAGCTGGCAGTTGTCTCAATAGCTGAGCTATCCTTCACCCTACAACTGGAGGTGACTCAACAATCCCTAAGGCAGGGAAGCCAACTAATGTTTAAGAAACATTGTAAGTCATAGGTTTGAAATACAATAATTTTTTGTTAAGTCTTAGTCACAATATTAAGATAATCTGTTTTTATTTTCTAATACTTGAAAATGTGTTGCTATAAAAAGTTTATGTACATTGGGATAATCCCATTTAAAAATGAGTGGATTCACCAACATTTTATGCTAACGCAATTTTTTTAAAAAAAATTAGCTATTGCATAAAATGAAATTGACTAACATAGTATTTCTTCTGGGATTAATACTGGGTACACTTGGGTGTCCCTACTACTTGTTCTCAACTCCCAAGCAATCTCCTTAAGAATCAATCCCTAACAAGGAAGAAGAGCTACAGCTAAAGGGTAAATTAGGGCTGTATTATCAAACTATAATGCAGTGGAAACCAGAAATATGGGGGTAAGAGGTGTAAAAGTATGTAAGAACCTTAACATTAAAAGTTATTGTAACTGGAGCCTCTTTTCTCATCCTTTAAAAAAGGTGCTAATTTCTAGAGTTTTCTTCCTTATCTTTTTTAAAAAACTGCTTTATTGAGGCACAATTGACATACAAAAAGATGTACATATTGCTTTTTTATCTTTTAATACATTTTAGTTCATAAACTTCTGAGATAAAAAATACTGCATAACTACAACCTACCTCCCTATCCTTTAGACTATCTATAATTATTTTTTTCTCTTCTTTTTGTCATTTATTCTCCCTCTGTCTCTTTTTAAACCACCCCCTTTAGTTTCTAGCTTCCTATACTTTAAAAAGCCGGTGGTGTGATTGCTGGTATTTGACATGTTCGATTAAATAATAGCATTATCTAAACTATCTTTTATTCTTCAGGGACCTCCTTTTGTGAAACTCCAAAAATGTATTCTAAAATCTTCCTAATGCTGTCTTATTCTGTGAGCAACTTAGACTGTCCTATCATTATTTGATACTGTAGAAGACTAGGAAAATTCAGATGTTTTCAATAACCATTTATGTTATTGTACTATTTCTAACTTCTCATTTTAGCTCACAGATAATTTCCATTTAAATATCTTCTATATATACATTAGTTATAGAAATAAGTACTGATATTTTGATACTTCTTAACTTCTTTTTTTCTCTTAAAAACTGTTTTTTTGCAATTTTAGTGTTACAATCTATGTAATATTGGCTTTAAATGACTTCGTTTTATGTGCACTGACTAGAAGAGCTCCTGCTTTCATTAATAGTTCCGTCTAATGCTGTGAAGGTGATTTTTGGAAAAAGCACAGTGAAAATGAATCCAGATTTTGGTTAACCACCAAGGTCATTTCAAGGAACAGCTTAAAACTATTCCATGCACTTTTGGGCTCCTCTTCTCCTTATATAAATTTCCCCTGAGACACTTGAGCAAATGAGTCTCATGACAGATCTGGCTAGATTGCTTCTTGTGCCTCCCTTAGATGATGAATGTCTGTAATGCAGGTAAACAATTATATTATTCCTAGGTAGGGGATGGGTGAGTGTCTCAGAATTAGTTTTCATGTTACTCCCTCTTTCCCATGACCACTCATTTGCCATTTCTTTGGAGGTGCTTTTACCAGCTCTGGCTTTCCTGGCCTGAGTTCCGTGAGCAGCAGCAACAATGACAGAGGTGAGGACAGAACACATTTTATCACAACTCCACCTGCCTGGTATGATCAGAATAAGATTCTATCCACCAGTCAACACAGAGGAGAGATCAGAAGACAGCACCAAAGCTCCCGAACTCTTGACATTTATAGCCACATCAGTCTTCTTGTGGACAGGAGGGAGGTGGACAATGAGGAATGAGGTTCATGGTCACCATGGGCAAAGTGTGAATTCTAAAGTCATTGTTTTCATTATAGCTTTTGTACAACCTTTTGTATGGCATGAGTGATGGTTACTCTCCATGTCAGAAATATGGCTAAAAATGCTATTCTATATGGGAAAAAGGAGATCCCTTATCTTGCTAATAATTTTAATGTGCTACTTCCAAGCTCACAGTTGATTTAGATTCTGTCTTTTTCTTTCTTTCTTTCTTTTTTATTTTTGAGACAGAGTCTTGCTCTGTTGCCCAGGCTAGAATGGAACCATCTTGGCTCATTGCAACATCCACCTCCCAGGTTCAAGCAAATTCTCCTGCCTCAGCCTCCTGAGTAGCTGGGATTACAGGTGTGTGCTACCACATCCAGCTAATTTTTTATATTTTTGGTAGAGATGGGGTTTCACCATGTTGGACAGGTCAGCCTTGAACTCCTGACCTCAAATGATCCAAACGCGTTGGACTCCCAAAGTGCTGGGATTTCAGGTGTGAACTACCGCACCTGGCCTAAGCTGTTTCTTTACCTCTTATGCTAAATGATACCCTGAATTTCATTTAGCATAAGAATGCTATCCCACCCAGAGCACCTGGGAGAATAAACACACAGATTTGCCCATTACAGAATGATTCAAAAAATGTAATATTACTTATTATAACAGGCATCTTTTATTGTGCACCCATACTAAGCCAGGTACTATCCTGAACATTTTAATGCCTTATGTCTAACCCTTCCCAAAATCTTTAAGGTACTTGTTACTATCTTATTTTATAGATGAGAAAGCTTAATCCTGAAAGAAGTAAAAGATTCCTATCTCATAGCAAATGGTAGAACCAGGATGTGAATCCAGGTCTGTCTGTCATTTAACTCTGTAACACTGTCTCTCAACACATTTGCAATGATTTTGAGCAATGTTCTCAACACTATGAGAGCCAGTGTCCCCCTTTAAAACATATGCTGTAGTGCTTCCTTATTATTTGAAAAGAAATTCACAGAACATATAACATGTCTATGGAAACAAGTTCCACCAAAGCAATATAGTGCTCAAACTGTACTCTACAGGAGAAATTAATGGAAAGTAACTTAAACGCATGTGTATTTCACTAGACAACACTTACATGTGGCTACACAGAAGTAGTAAGATACTTGTACCTACTTGTAGAATCACCAAGAATTATTCAGGTATAAATTCAGACAATACTAGTATCTTTTGTACATGACTCTGTTGCCCTTGATGTGGTTTTGTAAACAAATTTTGAATTGTTTTTATTTTGCACCTTCATGGATGTCCAGCAGGGCACTCTAAACTGGTAAGGGAGATGGGATGATTCTTTATTGAATGGCACTGTTCATGTGCCTCAGGCCATGTAGGATCTCTGCTCTCTGCCTACTAAATGTCTTTATAGTAATCTCAATCATTATGGAAACCTAGAATGTCCTGTACATTTCTGAAAAACTTTTTGGTGGCATAATTGCTGCCATTGAGAATCACTGTTATAAATGTGTTCCTTGGCTAAGATGTGAAAAATAGCAGTGGGTCAAGGCTTATTCTCCCTTTTCAGAGCCTGTTAAAAATGAGGAATTCTCATCTAATTCTTTGTATGGCTTTTACTTCAGGATAGCACATTACGTTGTTAAGCCATCATATTAGTATCTATTGCTGCATAACAAATTATCCCTAAACTCAGATGCATACAATATTTGTTAACCTCACAGTTTCTGTAGGTAAAAATTTGGGAGCAGTTTACCTGAGTGGTTCTGGCTGCAGGACTCCCATTAGGTTACAGCTAAGATATTGGCCATGGCTACCATCATTTAAGGCTTGACTAAAACTTGAGGATCCACTTTAAAGGACCTTCACTTGGCTATCAGCAGGAGGCCTCAGTTGCTTGCTAGCTGCTGGCCAGAGGCCTTAGTTCCTCACCTCATGAGCCTCTCCACAGGTCACTCCTCATGAGGTGGCATCTGACTTTCCCCAGAGCAAGTGATCCAAGAAATAGAATGAAGAGAAGATGAAGTGTCTTTTGTCATACAGCATCTAAAGTTGCACACTGTAACTCCTGTTTCTATTCTAGTTGTTAGAAGCAAGTCACTAAGTCCAGATCACACTCAAGGGGAGGAGAATTAGGACCCAGTTTTTGAGGTTAGAATTTGTGGACAAACTTGAACACCATTGCAGTCATCAAAGCCAAGGACAAACTGTACCTGTTTGGAGTAAGAAAGACCTACATAATCAATAGGATTAAGATGGATCTAATATAACATGGGCATGGAGTGCTGGGGAATAATGTGACAAGAATGCTGCCCATGAGTCTAGATTTTGAGTTGTTAGGAAGGATGACACTGGACTTCAATGAGAAGAAGATACTGGGGGACACAGCCAGGTGAGCAGACTCTTAAAGCAACTATAAATTTTAATTTGTAGTGTTATGGGGTGAGTATGTCCTCCTGAAATCCACATGTTGAAATCTTAACCCATAATTTGATGATATTAGTAGGTGGGGCCTATTGGTGGTGATTAGGTCATGAGGGTGGAGCCCTCAGGAATAGGATTCTTGCCCTTATAAAAGAGATTCCAGGGAGATTTCTCACTCCTTTCTACCACGTGAGGACGCAGTGAGAAGACAGAATCTATGAAACAGGAAGAAGGCCCTCACCAGACACCAAATCTTCTAGCACCTTGATCTTGGTGCCTCAGTCTCCAGAATTGTGAGAAATAAATGTTTGCTGTTTAAGCCACCCTGTGATATTTTTGTTGTAACAGTCCCATGAACTAAGACTATATATGTATGTGTGTATGTATATGTACATATATATATATATCTATTAATTATGTATACACGCTCAGTATTGCATCAATAGAAGCAAATGTGAATACCTTCATCATCATTTTATCTGAAGAAAACCAGCTAACATTCACTGTGATTTTTAAATGTTTGCACTTTTTGATGATAGACTTAGTAGGAAATAATGAGGCATGTGGAAAGTTTCCAATATGCCTTCTGTATCTATCACTGAAAACTTTGAGCTGAGATCATAATGAATAGAACTGTATTCGAAAACCTTCTCCATTCTGCTGTACTTCCTCCGGGCTGAGTGAACACACCGCTTCTTACTGAGTATGTTCTGTTTAGCATTTCAGCCAGCTTTCCAATTTAGCCAACTTTCAGGTTCTCTTGTTAACTTATTTACTTGTGTGCACAAATAGAATTGGAACACCTCTTTTGCATAATCACAATCTGTTGACCCTTTATCTTTTGAAGATCTGCATGCACAAATGCAGGGCAATGCTGATTACCAACTGGAAAGGTGGACCTCAGTGGTGCTATTTCTTCTTCTGATAGGGTTATGTCTGCGAAGTTTTATTGCTGTGTCAGGGCTTTGGGATGGGTTTTACTTATGTCCAGAAGTTTTATTGCTGAATCATTTTAGGCATTCACAGTCAAGTTCTTAGGTTTGCTAGTTATCTGGAAATATTTTACATACTTATAACGTAAAAGACTGCAGATTCCCACTGCAGATCAGAGGTATTAAACACTAAGGAATACTTATTATCTCTTCCTATCCAAATTCTGCTCATCCCTTCAGACCCAGCTCAAGACCCAGCTTCACCAGCAAGCTTTTCTGATTACCAAAGACTGCACTAAAATTTCTCTCCTCTGAACTTCTTTAGAACAAAAACCCATAATTCGACCTCTGGTGGTTTTGTCGTTCATTGCTGTTTTAGCAGCTACCACTGAAGAGGGTCTGGCTGTGTGTTTTATCCCCTCTTGCCATTCCCAAATTCCTAACCTCACTACATCTCTACTATATAAATACTTATTGGTTGATTCTAAAAAATCTAATTATTTATTTTAAGTTACTGAAGTAATTGCCTCGGAATTATTTAAACTTTTCCTGGAAATTTCTTAACCCTATATTCCACAAGGAATGTAGCTAGCACTACTTCTTGATCTATACAAGTACTTAGAAGGCAAATAAAAGACACTTAAAAGGCTGGGAATGGTGGCTCACACCTGTAATCATAGCATTTTGGGAGGCTGAGACAGGAGGATGGCTTGAGCCCACGAGTTTGAGACCAGCCTGGCCAACAAAGAGAGACCCTCCCCTCTACAAAAAAAAAAAAAATTAGCCAAGTGCAGTGGTGCACTCCTGTAATCCCAGCTACTCAGGAGGTTGAGGTAAGAGGATTTCTTGAACCCGGGAGGTGAAAGTTGTGGTGAGCCGATATTGTGCCACTGCACTCCAGCCCGGGAACAGAGCAAAACTTCCTCTAAAAGAAAAAAAAAAAAAAGGCCAGGTGCAGTGGCTCAGGCCTGTAATCCCAGCACTTTGGGAGGCCAAGGTAGGCAGATCACCTGAGGTCAGGATTTTGAGACCAGCCTGACCAACATGGAGAAACCCCGTCTCTACTAAAAATGCAAAAAAACAAATTAGCTGGGTATGGAAGCACATGCCTGTAATCCCAGCTACTCAGGAGGCTGAGGCAGGAGAATGGCTGGAACCTGGGAGGTGGAAGTTGCCATGAGCTGAGACTGTACCATCGCACTCCAGCCTGGGCAACAAGAGCAAAATTCGGTCCCCAAAAAAAAACACTAAAAAATAGACTGCTATAAGCCAGCAGGACACCTTTTTTTTTTTATTTTACAGCAAAGCAATAAACATTTTGAAACAGAGTTTAAACGTGATATAAATCTTATTTCTGGGACCTGTTATTTACTATTTCAACAATTATTAGAAACAGAATTTTACATAAGAAAGGCCAATAAACCAAAGAATACTTATTAATAATTATAATAGCAATGACCTTTTTGCCCCTACTTATTTTGTTACTTGTTTACATGAAAAACACCAGGTGAGGAAATGCTGAGCTGACCTGAAATACTGTTGTAAGAATCAAGCCCTGCAGAAAATTTTTATTGGACATTATTATGAAAAAAACATGGTTAGCCTAAATGTCTGGTGAGCTATTTGATGGGGTCTTTGTTCCTTACAAAATGACATTTGAGAAAAGTACACAAGAATTTTTCTTTCAAAATATTAATCAGATATGAGCTTTTACACCATGGTAAGTATGTTATACATTTAAATAACGTCTCTTATTGAAGATGAACACAAACAAAAATCCAAAAACCATTACAAAGTGAGTCGATATTTTACTTACTTTGTCTAATGTAGTCCACATGATCACTCTAAAAGGTGAATATCATGGCCCCGTTTTACAGAGGAATAAACTCAGGATCCAGAGACTGCCCAAGGTAGCACAGTTACTAAATTGACAGTCAGAATTAGAAGCCATCTCAAAGCCCTGACAAAGTTCAGCATTTGCAGTGGCGCCACATTTGGACTGTATGACCCGTATGGCTATACATAGCAGCTCTCTTCAATCGTATTGCAAAAGTGAAAGCTTGGAACTTAATTTTTGCACCACACCTAGAGGCAGTTCCTGACAGTGGGCCAATCCTGAGCCTGGTCCCCCTAAGCAACATAAATACCCAGATAGAAGGAAAAGGAAGGTGTTGGAAGCACAGACTCAGGGTATCTCAAAGTGGGATACAAATAACTTTCTCTCGGTCAGAGAAAGAGCTCCAAGTAAATAGAAGACTCTGAGCTCCCAAGGCTGCAGCTGGTATCAGCACTGAGAAGTCTGGACAGACACAGAGTAGTTGGGGAGTTGGATGTCTGGCAGTCTACACCGTCAGGATCTCTCTCCTAAAGGAATATTCCAATAAGACTTTCATGAATTCCAGTGTATGTGGGATTACACAATGAAAATCAGTGTAAAAAATAGGATTTGCTTTACAGAAATTTAATGTGCAGCCAAGTGCTATAACCTATATAGTCCATGAGGCAAGGGAGAGCTGAAATCATAGCACCATGTTCCCTGTCTGTGCAAGTTCACTTGCTTTAAATGGTATCTTTACAGCCATTTTGCTTCTTTGCCTCTGTGTTGGCTCATGACCAATAGACTGAGACTATTTCAAACAAAGGGTCTCTGAGGGCCAAGGCTATGTCGACTTGACTTGATGTATGAAACGGCAGTCAGAGCCCAACAGGCATTGTAGGAATTTATAATGTTATTTGGGGTTGGTAATTTTGATTAGGCTATAGGTTAAATTCGAAGCAATTCAGCAGTAAAGTTGAGACTAAAACGTGGAGTCATTGCCTCCCAGCAGTCACAATCCAATTATGTGGTGCATGAGTATGATGCTGAGATTTTAGGGAAGGAGTCTTCCCTTTAAGACGGTCCATTCAAACTGGAAGGCCTTCTAGACAAACCTGTGAGAAGGAGCTGACTCACCAATGTGCTTGCAAACACTTTAAAACTGTACTTTAAATGACGCTTTGTTTTAAATCACGGGCCCAATTCTTCCCTTTCTCTATCTGTAACTCCCATTGAAATCAATGAGAACTGAATATTCAGAAGGGACCAGAGAACAAAGTTGCAGGTTGAATTAATGGAATAAAGGAGTGCAGATCTCTTAAAGCCTGTGCAATTAAATTGTGGCCTTACACAATTCTCTAGGGTCACCAGCAATTTGCTGGCCTAGGAAAGCCAGCTGACTTCACTTTCAGACATGTCACAATTTATAGTAAGCATTTTCTTAGACATTAATACACGATCCTTCTGAGCTCAAAATCTACCTCCTCACTTTAATTTCTTTAGAACCTGATATCTTGGAGTCTAGGATTTCATTCACATGTCCTTGTCACCAGCTAAGATAATCAGTCAAGAGGCAAGACATTCATTTAAAAGGGCACAGCTAAGTACATATGAATATATAGTTTTTCTATGCATATATTTGTTTATGCATCTTATCTGTATATATACCTACACATATATTTATATATACCTCTATATGTTAACTATCTGCTGTCTTTGCCAACTAGAATCAAAACTCCAACTGACAGGAACTTTGTCTTATTTAATCATTACATCCATAGCACTTGGCTTCATTGTAACTGTCAAATATTTTTAATCACCAAGACATTTACAAACATATTTGACTAGACATGCATAAAGCCACAAGAATAATATTTCAGTATTTCCCCTTAAATTTCTTTTTGTCCAAAGAGAAAGACAGTATCATTTACTAACCATATACTGCATTTTGGTTTATTGCCAAATACATTTCTTTCTCAATGAATTTTTACAACAGTGGGGTGTGTTGTCAGATTTTTTATATTTTTAATACAAATAGTTTAGAAATGGAGGCTTGTCAGATATAGGTGAAAGGGAAGAAGGTAGCAAATCACACTGCCACCTGTGTACCTATGCAACAATCTTGCATGTTCTTCACATGTACCCCAAAATCTAAAATGCAATTAAAAATAAAATAAAATAAAGAAATCAAGGCTTGGGGAAATTAAATAACTTTGCCAAGGACACAGAACTAGGAAGGTGCACAGTGGAAGTGTGACTCCACTTCTGACTACAAAGCCCATACTCACTTCCCTTATCTTACTACTTAACATTTGAACAACTGGGAAAAGAAACATATTTATAAAATGGAAAGGTCTCCACCAGTCAACAGTAAGAAACAGTGATGACTATGACGTGGCCTTCAGCAATGGGAAGTACCAAGTAGCTGTCCAGATAAGCTGAGAGAGAATGAAGTGACAGGAAGGAAAGGTCTGGGACTGCCCTGCTAGCAGAAATACACCAGGCACCTGGAATTCCTTGCTGGTCACTTGCTTACTGCTCAGGGCAGGACCACTCAAGCTGGGTACATATGTGACATCAACCAATCTCCATCTGCCTTGACTCATTTTTGGCCTATTCCATACCCCCAAATCCCTGCTCTTTGGTCAACATGACCTCAGAATCCCATCATTTCCACAGGTTTAATAGACCACACCATATCTCTTCCTCTCTATCCTATCCTTCCCTAGTGTTTTCTGTTTTCCCTGATATACCACCTGTATTAGTTCATTTTCATGCTGCTATGAAGAAATACCTGAGAAGGGTAAAATACAAAGAAAAGAGGTATAATTGACTCACAGTTCTGCATGGCTGGAGAGGCCTCAGGAAACTTATAATCATGGCTGAAGGGGAAACAAACACGTCATGCTTCACATGGTGGCAGGAGAGAGAAGTGCCACCATGTGAAGAAGAGTGAAGGGGGGAAAACCCTTATAAAATCATCAGATCTCATGAGAACTCACTATCACAAGAACAGCATGTGGAAACTGCCCCCATGATTTAATCACCTCCCATGAGGTCACTCCCCCAAAACATGGGGATTACAATTTGTGCTATAATTCAAGATGAGATTTGGGTGGGGACACAGAGCCAGATCATATCACTACCCCTCCCAATATCTTCATGAAGTGTTTCAAATGCTAACCATATTCCCAATTTGTACCTATTCCCAAAACCTACATCAGGGTAGGTTGGGATGCTCCTAGTCACAGTTTGGGGGCATCCATGAGCAGTCTGGATATCCTCAAAGGCTGTGTGCCAGGTATTATGACTCCATACATGCTTTCTGCACCAAGTGACACTATCCTACACTCTGGATGCTGCTTCTATTATCCTAAACTAGAACATGTGAGCAGTGCTGGGAGGCACATCGTGGTGTAACTGGAAGCTGAAAGCCATCTGTGAGTTAGAGGCAGTAGTAGTAATAAAACCTACCATGTACTGTTTCCTCTGTGCCAGGTATTGCACAGAGGATTAAATGAAATAGTCAAAGGCTCACCACCCCTATGAGGTAGAAGCTGCTATCCCCATTTTATAGTTGAGGAAACTGTGGCTTTACAGTAGTTAAGCACCTTGGCTAGGGGTTTGCAATTGGTATGTGAAAGAACTGGGATTTGAACCAGGTCCTCTGGTTCTAGAGCTAGTCATTTGCCATAGTGCTACCCTGCAGGGGTCTGGGTGATTTTTGGAGCCACCTTTGGGCGCTGGTGTGGGTGCAGATGATCGAAAGACTCAGGACTGTGTTGGTGGAGGACATCTGCATAATTAAGCAATTGGAATTATATTTAACATACTGAGGGCAGCTGGGTATACAAATGTTCTGTATGTGAAATAGAATAAAAAATTTTAATCAGTTAAAATATTACCTTAGACACATACCGCAATTTAGTTTATGAAGTGCTTTCGCAGCCTGTTATCCATCCCACTAGTAGTTTTTTCTCTCCAGTGCCTACATTCTACGCTATCAGCAGCAGCTGCCTCAGCTTCTTCACCATATCAAAGTTTTCTCAAAATTTGTCTGCTGTGGTAGGTGTAGGAGACACTGGGGGGAATTGGGAGCTCTGGGCAGTCTAGTGACTTTGCCCCGGCCACACAGTTAGTAAGTGGTGGCAGTCAGGTCTGGTCCTCAGCTGTGTGCTCCCTTCCTGCCTTGTGTGCCCTTTTGGGTGTGGAGGAAGCCCCTTGTCACTTCACCATTGCTACCATATGAAGAGCGATGACAGTTTTCCAAGATTTCAGGATAATTAATTGTGGTTGACATTTTGCTACATCCTTAAATATTCTTTGCATTATTATGATACAGCACAGAACTTTGTGATAATTCATGGAATTTTTTTTTTTTTTTTTTTTTTTTTTTTTTNCTAGGCTGTCGATTTTCTACTTTTATAAATCATGTTGCATTGAGCATTTCTGTTTTGAGTATTTGTCCAAATTTCTAATTAATTCCTTAAGGTAGATTCCTTAAAATGAAATTACTGAACCTGAATATGAACTCTTATGAAACTCTTGATACATTGCTCCAAATTGCTTTTATGAAAGACCTACCATGCTGTTCCTCCACCAGCAGTATTTAAAATGTGCCTATTTCATCACACACACCACACACACACACACACATTAAATACATATATATATATGTATATTTCACTAATTTGACAAGTGAAGATTATTGTTTTAATATCTGTTTTAACTATTAGTTCCACTATAGTCATTTTTATTCGTCATAGTTTATCAAGTGCTCCTTTGTACATTTTGTCCCTTCATTGTATGGATATGTTAACTTCCTTTATTGATTTCTGTGAGCTTTTCTATAATCAACAATCAATGGTTTATCATTTGTTTGTTAATATTGCTTTAGCTGCCTTATCATATCTTCATTATCAATGATGACTTCTAGAACTAGCCCGCCCTGTCTCCTGTAGAGTCCTTCCAGCCAAATGCTTCCTGATGCCTCAATGTGTGGGAAACTGTTTAAGTCAGAAGTCTGAGATTCAATCATGTAATAGTCTTGTGTTAGCATATAGTATAGTGGTGAGAAACATAGTACATAAAGGAAGCACACCATACGGGGCTCTATTAAAGTATGCAGACACAGGAAATGAAGCAGAAATGAGGACTTTCCGGGCTTCAAATTTTCCAAGTGAGCATGGAATGAGGTGCTGAAATACTAGGCAACTCAAATGAGGAGGAACGGGGAGAACACAGGATGGTGCATGGGAAAAGCAAGGCAGCGGCCCCTTGAGGGGAGAAACTGGAATTAATTTATCGGCGTCTCCCTTGTGCTCTTCCTGGTGCCCAGCCCATGGTAGTTGCCTGCTAAGGACTTGGTGGACGATGAGTAGATGGATGACCACATTCTTCCCTCCTGACTGCCACAACCACTGTCTCTGTAACTTAGACAAGTCAATTGCCTCAACTGATGAAATTGGGCCTCAATTTCGTTATCTGTAAAATGTGTTTTAGCCAGGTGCAGTGGCTCACGCCTGTATTCTCAGCACTTTGGGAGGTTGAAAAGGGTGGATCACCTGAGGTGAAGAGTTCGAGACCAGCTTGGCCAATATGGTGAAACCCTATCTCTACTAAAACTACAAAAAATTAGCTGGGCGTGGTGGCGGATGCCTGTAATCCCAGCTACTCGAGAGGCTGAGGCAGGAGAATCACTTGAACCTGGGAGGCAGAGGTTGCAGTGAGCTGAGATTGCACCATTGCACTCCAGCCTGTGCAACAAGAGCAAAACTCCATCTCAAAATAAATAAATAAAATAAAACAGGTTTTAGGCCGAGCATGGTGTCTCACGTCTGTAATTCTAGCACTTTGGGAGACTGATGCATTTGAATTGCCTCAGTTCAGGAGTTCAAGAGCAGCCTGGGCAACATGGCAAAACCCATCTCTACGATAAATAAAAAAATTAGCAGAGCATGGTGGTGTGTGCCTGTAGTCCCAGCAAAAGCTGAGGCACAATAACTGTTTGAACCTGGAAGACGGAGGTTGCAGGGAGCTGAGATCACCCCACTGTACTCCAGCCTGGGTGACATAGTGAGATTCTGTCTCCAAAATAAATAAATCAATAATGTAAAATAAAATGGGTTTTACACTGCGTAAAACTAGATCCACTGAGATAATGAATATGAAAACAACTTGTAAACTAGAAAGCAAAAAAGAAAATGTCACTCACACATTTTAGTAGAAGTTTTGCTGTAGTTATTTAGTATCTTACAGGAAAAAAAATATTGGCAGGTGGGATGAGAAGTTAGGATTTCTCTCAGAGGGTTACTCTCATTTCTTTCTGTGCCCCTTTCCCAGCTATGGTGTACATTCATGCCTCTAAAAGGCAGGCACTGTAATCATTTAACTTGATTTCTTTGGTGACCAGCACAGCCCAGTGAGCGAAATGTTTTCATGAAAAGTCTGCAGAAAAATTCTGTTCTACACACACACACACACACACACACACACACACACACACACACACATATATATATATCCTGTATAGTCCATTAAAGGTTAGCATAAAATATTAATTAATGGCCTTTCCTTGCTTGTGTTGGGTGTGGCAGCTGCTAGGAAGAGCTTCACAGATGGGCTGCTGAGCACGGACAATGGGCAGGAACTGCTTGGTGAGCACGTATGGAGAGCAGGAGGATGGCTCAGTTACTGGAACAGCATGGATAGTGATCAAGAGGTGTGACAGGGTGACAGGGCATGGCTTAGTCTCAGAAAACTCTGAGAGGGGGAGACAAGTGTTCACAAAAACCACTTGACAAAAATTCATCCACTCAGAATAGTCAAATTGAGTGCCCTTGACACAGCATTTAAAAAGTAAAAGAGGTCTGTTTAAAGGGTACCAGGACCAAGAGTACAGCTGAGAATGTGGTAACAGCAGCCTCTTTCCTCTGTCCTTGTGGCTCTCATTTCTTGGTTTAGTCATTCTTCCTCCATAGGGAGGTGACTTGGGGAGGATGCAATGTCAGTGGCCATTCTCAGGTTGTCTTCAGTTGCTTTTTCACCACCTAGTAGTGCTAAGGAATAAGGTGAATAAAAAGAGGTGCCCTTCCCAAGTGCCAAGCCCTGTCCGGAGGTGAGAGTTCTCATGGTCTTCTCCTCCACTCCTCCCCAAGTCAGGTTGCAACATCCCCAGTAGATGCCAACTTTCAATTTATTTATGTACTCCCAATGCCCATTGGGTAAAATGAGGACTCTGTTATTTGTGGGTATCCCATTTACATTATTTAGGGAAGATGAGATTGAATAATGCCAAAAACATCCTTCTGGCTAGGTATCACTGATTACTACAAAGTCATCTCTGATTAACTGTAGGTTGTAAAAGAAACAAACATTTAATCTGAATTTAAACACATTAAGTATGTCTTCACCTTTCTCAAGGCATGATAATTCTCCTTAGGAGTTCTAGAAAATCCCTGTCTAATGCTGGCTGATATTTGTCCTCCCATCCCACTTCCTCTTTTTTTTTTTTTTTTAACATTATTAAAATAAAAAAAAAAAAACATGAAGAGAGCCTGAAGTCCTCTCTTCCGTAAGTCCGGTGCCTGGCAAGCAGGTCTGGTTTGGGGAGGGTGGGATGCGGTAGAAGCAATGGAAGCTGAAGCTGGAAAGTTGGGATGGGATCTGATTTGGAAGAGCCCTGTATCTATGCTGAGAAGTTTGGTCTATCTTATAAGCGTTTTGTCTTTGCCTCGATGGTGGTTTAAAAATCAAATGAAATACTGATTCCTGAGTGCAGTGTTAAGTGGAAAAGCTGCCACTATTTGCATTTAATCTATAAAGAAACTGACACATACAGAGATTAAGAAATATGCAGAGGAGGATGTCGCAGCTGCTAAGTGGCAGATCTGAGTCTGGCAAGTCTACGCCACTGTTGCCTTTGGTACCTGTAACTGACAGGGCATGAGGAGGAAGGGGAGGGGGATCACGCCTAGGGAGATAGAGAAAACAAGTTCACTACAGCCATACACATTATTATTTCACACAAAGTCTTGAACGAATTCCTTGCATGTGGCAATTCTCTAAAAAATATTGTACATTTTCTGAATAAACAGTAGTGAAAACCCAGAGGTAAAGATGGGAAATGAAAACTGTGTGGGTGTGCAGGGATGGCGTGCGCACATGTGCCTACGTACACTGCTCTACCCACCAAGGGTCTACCTCACAGGGCATTATTACCAAGAGAATCAAAGGGAGGTAGTGAATCATACATTCCCTCTTATTAGGTTTAAGTAATGAGTAGGAAGAGAGGCAGCAGCAACTTTAGAAGCAGAATGTAAGGTGCATCAGGGAACTGGCAGCAAGAGCAGAATGAGATGAACCAAATATAACTCTGAGAATTACTCACAGCGTATGCTGGGCAGTAGCTTAGATGCCCTGAGAAATCTGTTCTTCTAGAGTTTGCCACGTGCCTCAGTGGTAGGCAGAATAATGGCCCCTCGAGGATGCACATGTACGAAGCCTTGGAATTTTTACATGGCATCAGGGACTTTATAGATGTGATTAAATTAAGGACCTTCAGATAGGCAGATTATCCTGGATAATCTGGGAAGGACCAATGCAATCATAAGCATTCTTCAAAGTGGAAGAGGGAGGCAGAAGAGGAGGTCAGAGGTGTGCATGGTGAGAAAAAACCAACCAGACCCTACTGGTTTAAGATGCGGGAAGGTGGACATGAACTAAGGAATACAGGCAGCCTTGAAAAGCTGGAAAAAGGCAAGGAAACAGGTTCTTTCCCAGAGCCCCCAGAAAAAAAGAAAAATGAAGCTTTGCAGATCCATTTTAGATTCCCAACCTCCAGAACTATAAGGTAATACGTTTGTGTTATTTTTGAAGCTGCCTAAGTCGTGGTGATTTGCTAGGGTCTCCTACATGCTCAGAATTGTACTCCATGCAGAGAAAGAGTCATGGAATATCCAAAATCAAGCAAGCAGCCAAAGGGTTCTGGTCTTATGTGTTCGAGGAATCTACATTTTCTGTTCTCTGGTGTTTCTTGTAGGAGGTATTTCTCAAAATGACCAAATTAGAAAAAGGAGAATGAGAAATAATTCAGGAATTTGCATGGCAATGAATAGGAAAAATAGCTATTATTTTTAAAAAGTTGATTACTTATTAAATTCATAAATAAGACAGTATATGCTTTCTTCTTTGCCTCATTAAGTATAGCTACTGCGTACAGAGAAATAGGTAGGCAGCTTGCTGGTTAGTTTGTCAATTATTAAAATGAAGAAAGTTCTAACACAACCTTCAAGACTTTCATCAGATCCTCTACATGTCATGTCAAACAGAGTAAAATGTACTCACATTAAATATAATTTTTATCATAAAATATTTTAAATGTTTTTTATACTTTTATTTTAAAATATTTGCTGTAAGTATCTTACATATGATTGGATGATTATTCTGAAATGATCCTGCTTACTTGGGAATTCTAATGAAGTGAGCAATTAAACCTACAGACTGCAAGTGTATTGAAATGTATATGGAAATTACATTTAACAATAATGTGGCCATTATATTCCAAGTTGTAGCTATTAAATTCAGGGATTTCTTAATTTTAATTTTGCAGCTTTCTTATTTTGGAGTAATTTTTTTTCACTCTCAAACATTTTCATAGGCTTACAGTACTTGATGGACAAAGTAGTTCTATGAGATGAAATAGCAAAACAACACCTGCAACTAACTGAGGTCAACGGTATGAATGAGCATATGCTGAAAGGGAAGAGTTAAGGTTACCATAGAAACTGTAAGACAAAAATTCTGGAGCTGAATTATTACTAATCCAATCAGCTTGCTACTCCAGCTTCCTTTCTGGTGGTGATAATCATTGTCATTAGTGGGAGGTAGAGTGGTACAAGAATCAAGAGAATGTTCATTAAAGCAAAGCAGTGATGAGCTCTAAACCAGAGTCTACCACTTAGAAGATGTGTAACTTTGGCCAGGTTACTTGAACTCTCTAGACCTCAAATTCCTCATCTAGGAAATGGGGATAGTTATAGTACAGGCTGAGCAACTCTAATCTGAAAATTCAAAATCCAAACTGTTTCAAAATCTAAAACTCTTTGAGTGCTGACTTGACACTCAAAGATCATATTTAAAGGAAATGCTCATTGAACCATTTCAGATTTCGGATTTCGAATTCCTTGATGAGGGATATTCAACCTTTACCAACCCTAGAGGATTATAAGGATTAAGCGAATTAATATGTACAAAGCACTGGTACCTAAGTAGTATGTATATACTACTTAGGTACCAGTGCTTTGTACATATTAATTCGCTTTGTACATAAGTATATAAAACATAAGTTTTATATACATGTTTCTGATTTTTTAAAAAAGTATTTGTTCAAAATTTACAAGGTTCAACTATATGGCCTTCACTGCAAAGACGAAGTCTAGGATATAATCCCTGTCCTATAGGCATTGAAATTCTAGTGGGAGGCATGTACTGAAACCCAGGCATAAATAAAGTAATATGAAAACTTTGAAGTAGTCAGTTCTAGTAATGAAAACTGTTTAACCCACCTATAGTTAAAATTGTTTAAAACAATTAAAATATCTCCAAATATTGAAAAATAAAACTAATCAGAACATTTACTAAATGCCTATTTTGTCTCTAAGGCCTGTGTAATCTACTGTGATTGTTTCAAATAAAGGTATTTTTTAAGAGAGGAGGAAAACAAGACAGAGAGCCTACTCTGTGCCAGGGACTTTTAAGATTTTTCTTATTGAACTCTCTGCAACAAGCTTTGAGCTATGTACAATCATTCCCATTTTACAAAATAGTTACCTGCATCTAAAATATAACAGGCAAAGAGAAATCTGAATCCAGATAAAATTCTCACCCTCAAAGCCAATTTTACTTTTGCCAAGTCGGTGGTTTTCAAACGTTATTAGCAGAAACTTAGCTTTAAAATAAAATCATGCATTATTAAATGTATTATTTTGTTACTGTAAATGTAAATAATGTTTATAATTTTAAAAACAGAGTTACAACAGTAAATATTTACTTACCATAAAGTCAATCAATGAGAATACTGTGGGTATAGTGATTAACATAAAAATTGGAAATCAGAGGTTATGGAAGTTAGTCGCAGTTATGCTAATATCAGAGTTTGATTTATTTTTCTTTTTGTTATTGTTACATAGTATTAAGAAAACCCTACATTGCACAGTTGTAAATTTTAGAAGAGTTTTAACAGGTCACCTTAAAAACCAGGCTATTCTTCAACTAAGCTGATACGGAAACTTGAATGACATGAGTAGGAATTAACTTCTATTAAATTCTATTTCATAATAACAATTATTTATCAGCTCCCTCCTTTATGTTAGGCATGGGGCTGGATACCAGGGATTCAGATATGGTCCTTGGCATCAAGATAAGCACTTTGAAAGGGGAAGAACTGGGTCAAGAACACTTGCTAGGGTTGGCCATTTATACAGATGGCTTTTTCCCATAAATATAAACAGACAGAGCCTAGTTAACCTCTTATGGAAAGATTTGTCTTAGTTGAATTTATATTCACAGGTCATAGATTCTGGGCATCAAGAATAGCCTGGCTGGAATGACTGGAAGACTAAAACCAGTCCTACACAGTGGCTCATGCCTATAATCCCAGTGCTTTGGGAGGCTGAGGTGAGAGGATCACTTGACCCCAGGAGTTCAAGACCAACCTGGGCAACATAGGAAGACCCTGTCTCTACAAAAATTAAAAGAAAAAATAAATTAGCTGGGCGTGGTGGTGTAGGGCTATGTTCCCACCTACTAGAGAGGCTGAGGTAGGAGGATCGCTTGAGCCTGGCAGGTAGAGGCTGCAATGAGCCATGATTGCACCACTGTACTCTAGTCTGGGTGACAGAGTAGGAAAAGAAGGCTAAAACCAAAATCTTCTCATCTACTCTCCTTCACTCACTTAGCACTGAATCTCTGTTACAGTATTAGTAACCTTGGGCACTAGAATAATTACTTTAGTAGCTGGGGACTAGCTCACTTTCTCGTTTGGGCAGGTGCCAGGCCAATAATAATCTTGAGAGTTTTAAGGATTTTTTTGAACTCTTTCAGACTTCAGCTGTAATTTATGAAGCACTGAAGGGACTACATCCATCCAAGTGATAGAAACTCCAGGCTGAAGCTGCTCAGGCAATCCCAACTCATCCTAGGTATCAAGCATGCCACTAGCTGGCACTGAGAAATATCAAAAATTGGAGTAAATAAACTTTGGATATATACTTTTAAAAATTAGCTCTAGGACAAGAGAATCTAATTGCAGACTTTGTATTCTTTGGACTTTAATTTGTAAAGTGATTGAATATTTGGACTTAAATTTCTTAAAATTTAGCACGAGGACAAGAAAATCTAATTGCAGACTTTGGATTCTTTGGACTTTAATTTGTAAAGTGATTGAATATTCAGACTTAAATTTCTGTCCAGGAACTTGAAAATGTTAGGGCATCTGTATTCAAACTTAAGGCATCTTTATGTTGACAATGGATTAAGTATCCTAACTGTGTTTGATCTCTACAACCTGTTAGGCTGTCTTTTAGAAACATGACTATGTATAATTTGAAATGGGGAATAGAAAATAGTTTTTAAGCCTTGGCTACAGCATAGTCTTGGAGCTAATTTCATGGATGTACAGGTGTCATTAATTTCAGAGCGTGTCGGAGGAAAATCTACAGTGTCCATAGTGATCCCATGGTGATTGCCAAAGTAGCATTAGTTGGCACTGGGAGAATGGCCAGTAGGAGTAAGACTGTCTGGACAGGTGGCTAACCTCTTCTCCTGAGGGCAACAGCCACACTGCAGGTAGGAAAACAAACAGCTGAGGGTGGTGGCCTAAAAAGGGGCCAGTCCCACCACTCTGGACCCAGCACCATGTGCAGTGCTGCCAAGTTCTTCCAGGATGGTCTCAGCCAATGCTGAGCCTGGTGGGGGTACAGGTACAGAACCATTCCCGCTTGATGTGAAACTTCTAGCAGGTGGTTGGCTTGAGGACTTTCCATTGGTCTTTTCGAAACTTTCTTAGAACTGCACCATGCTGCCCAATCATTGTTCCTTCCTTTAGCCTTCCCCGCACCACCTCCCACAGGTGTCAGACTTGCATTCTGGCCTAAGGCTGTCCTTACTTAATCGTGCTTCCTTCCTCTACCCTTCACAGGCTCGTCCCCCAGTAAAGCTCTAGCACATTTCACCTCATCTTGGCATCAGCTTCTCAGAGGTCCTGAACTAACACACTAAAGAATCTTAGGGGGATGAAAGGATTTTTAAAATGCAAAGTTAAAATGAAATGCTTATGGGACCTCCTCACCATTGCCTTCTCCTTCTCCTCCAGCCCAAGTTCCTCTGGCTACATTTTGCAAACCACTTCACAACATAGAAAGTATGGGGGAAAATGTGGTTGATTCTTCAGGAAATTCTGATGAGAGCAGATCAAGGCTGAATAGGATCCCAAGACAGGAGAAGGTATTAAAGGTGATAAATATGGCAGGGAAAGTCCCATTTTAAGCTAAACAAAGAACTTTGGCTAAAGGATTTGAATCTCTTTTGGCTCCAAAGAAAGTTGCAGGTAGGGTTCTGAAGCAGGGAGTTTGTCATAGTTAAGAAAGGAGGCAATTAAAGTAAGAAAGTATCTCAGAAGCATTTTCCAGGTCAGTATGAATAGTAACAACATTCCAGTGACAGTACTAACCAGACAGGGGTAGAGAGAGACTGAAGGCAAAATATAATGCTACCGAGCCTGATTTATGCAGCTAAAGCAAAGTCCAGCCCAAAGAACTGGAGGACAGCACAAAGATACCACGGAGAGGTTTGTTACTCAGAAGTCTGCTTATACTTTTGAAGTACATTTTCAAAGGGTCAAAAGCAATTTGAACTTAGCACCCACCAGATGCCAAATGAATGTATCACTATTTCAAAACAATATACAGCATGGAGAGCTAATCACGCTTTAAATAATTAATTCCCTGGTAATTAACCCAAGAATGAAATGATAAAAGAGAAACCTCCCAATTTGCGTCAGATTATGCATGTTTAAAATTTTAAACTTTCATAAGGTACACAAGGAGGCCAAGAGGATCACAGATTCAGAGGCTACATTGGAAAGTCAGAAGCAGTCTCCGGATTTTGATAGATTTCTGGAAAGATGTGTAAAAAGATCAGCTTGACATTGACAGCTGGTCTCCCTTGAAAATTAAGTTTCTGTGTACAGAGTTCTTCAGGTATCCAATTTCTACTCCACCTCTGCCTCCTGAAGCAGGTCTCACAGGACTCCACTGTAGCAAAGACCTGTCAAATCCCCCCGTTGCTTTTCATTGCTGAATTCCTCCTGTAAGTTGTGTCATTCATGTTAAAATAACAAATTCACATCCAATTGATTTTTGAAGGAAGGAACTGCCTCCAAATTATTCACTGATTTTCCTCAATACACAAACAAGCAGAAAGTGTAGGAGGGAAACACATTTATGAATTGAGCTATTTGCTTTTTGTGTAGCTTCTCTCGTGAAAAGCGTGGGGACATTGACTCCAGACTCTGCTGTTTTCACCTTCTAATATGAAGTCTCCACTCATCTCCATGCAAGTATTTCCCTTCCATTAATGTTAATGGAAGTCACTCTGGTGTATCAAGGGGAGAATAGATCCCTTTGTCTTTTTAATTAGTCCTATAAAAAATAAATGAATGCACTATGTGAGTTCTATCGAGAAATAAATTTTAGCCATCCACACTATGCTGCTTTAAAAAAAAAAAAACTTTTTTTTTTTTAAAGAAGATAACATGTAGCTTCCTGGTTGGACACTAGCTAGGAACCAAACACATAAAAAAGTACATCAAGATTAAAGGGATAATAGGTAATTTTGTTCTTTAGGAAGATGATGTTACTAAGTGTGTCTGCAGAGCATGGGGCAGAATACAAAGCACAAAGCACCTTTTAAAATGAAGCAATTGCAACCGAAATTTAATGGAGGACAAGAAAGCAATTAACAGTGTAAAGTCATTGATGCGAAGGATAGACCTCGGGATTAGAATCTTATTAAAACAAAGACTGTACAACTTGATTATAATGAGCTAAGTTAAAAGATCTCCAAAACAATCTCAGCGTGCAGATGTGAAAAAGGCAACATAATTCACCCTATTATTACATTTTGGGCCCTATAACGTGCTGGTAGCATTTAGATCTTTCACAGGTTAATTTAACAAACTGGACAGTCGCTGTTTCCAGGACTTAATTCTGCAGGACTGAACTGAGGGGACTGAGGGCATTTGCTCCCTATCATGATTACCTAGTCAAAAAAATGACAGTTCAAAGCATTATGGTTTTTAACACTAATGTTAGAAACTGTTTTAGAAATGCAAAGCTGCTGCTGCTTTTTTTTTTTTTTTTCTCAATTCTGTTCCTATCTGGTGTTTTTATAATAACATCACTAAGATTGTTCTGCCGGTCAGTGTAAAGATAAGCTGTGGTTTGCAATGAACTAAACTGTAATCTTTTGACACTTTCCTTGCTGATTTAACATTTTAAGATAAAAGCTACAAGGAACAGTGAGAAATGAGACAAAGGGCACCATATTAAATGATGAAAAAAAACCCCTACTGCATAAATACCTGCCATCAATTAACAGTTACCATTTTGGTTTGTCAACGCCTCCAAGTTGCAATAAAAATCTATCTTAAATAGGCCCTTAAGGACAAGTCAAATATTTTTTTCACTCAGATATGTACTATCTTTTTAATCAAAATAGGCTTGAGTGAGACTCATATTTTCCTTCAGTTTTAAAGATGAATTTTATATTTTACAAACCTCTTAATAAACTCCATATACATATTTTATGAATTGAGACATATTTGCTTCTATTTTTAATAGAACTGTTTCATGTGTCCATCTGGGATAAAATGTTGTGTTAAATAAAGAAAAATGTGACCTAAAGAGATGACTTTTTCCATAAAAGTTTTATTTAATGTTGCTAATAATTAAAGAAATGCAAGTCATGACTAACGTGAATGATCGTTTATGACCCATTAGATAGTTGGATGAAAATATCAATTAATTAACTCTTAAGAGAATGATGGTATTAAGATATTTGTCAATCTATGTTCCCTCCAGCAGTGGAGAAGAGTCCATATCCTTGCCATTATTTTACACTGGCAAGGTTATGGACTCCTCTACACTGTTATTTCACACTGGCAAGAATGCGGACTCTTCTACATCATTGTAAATCAGGTGGATGTAAGGTTGTAGCTCTTTGTAGCTCTAAATTGCATTTCATTGATTACTAGTGAAATTGACTACTATTCGTGTATTTACTGATGATTTATTTTTCTTCTTCTGTGAAATGACCCTTAAGTCTTTTGCTCTTTTTTTTTATTGTCCTGCTAGTCTTTTTTTTATTAGTGATTATGGGTGCTCTTTATATATTTTGAATTATCATCCTTTGTTTAATACAGCTGAGGCAGAATAAGGTAATGTTGTAGTGTTTATAATAACAGTCTTTGAAGCCAGTTAGCTGGGTTCAAATTTCAGCCCTACTACTTCCTAACTACGTGGGCATGAGCAAGTTCCCTAACTTCTTTGTGCCTCAGTGCTATCTACAAAATGGGGATGACAATACTACTTGTTTCATGGAGGTTGTTGTAAAATTAGATGCATTAATACATGTAAAGGGTTAGTGGCATCTGCACATAATAAGGACTCAAAAATTACTCAACATTATTTTTTGCCTTTTACAGGTTTTAAAAATATTATCTCCTGTTTTATAGCTCATCTTCTAATTCTTTAAATAAAATCTTTTGATGAGCAGAAGTTCTCAACTTTAATGTAGTTGAATTAATCAATTTTTTCATGGTTTGATATTTATATTAAAGAAATCTTTCTCTTCCTTTAAAGTCATTAAGATCTTTTGTAGACTGTCTTCTAAATGTTTTATGATATTACCTTTTATATTAAAATTTTAAACCAAGAGGCATTAATTTTTGAGTTATGATGGGAGGTATGGGCCCAATTTCTCTTTTTTTAAAAAAATATGGGCAACTAATTTTTCAGCACAATTTATTGAAAAGTCTGTTTCTTTCTAACTTGTCTGCAATGCCAACTACATCATGCATCAGGTTTCTGGATATGTGTAGACTCTCCACTTTTTAAAATCGGTTCATATACTTGCATTATGCCTGTAGCACATTGTCTTAATTAGTATAGCTTTATAGTAATTCCTGAAATCTTGAGAAGCAAATCATTGCTCTTTGATCTTCATTTTCAGGAGTGCCTTGGCTAGTCTTGGCTCTATAATCAAGTTTTTATGAGATGAAGATATTTACTTTTTTTGAAGGTGAAAAATTATTCTGGTGGAATTATTTTATGTTCTATATGGCTCTTGAGATTCTTTTAACCATCAGTCATGTAAAAATATTAATTTGGTTTTACAAAGATAATTTGTTACAGGAAATCAAGAGTATAGGAAAGTGGAAGAATGAGAGTAAATACTGTCCCAAGTCCAGCGTTTCAAGACAATTACTATTAACAATTGTGTATCCAATAGGCTTTTCTTCAATACACATAGCTATGTGGAGGTATATTAATATGCAACATTTTACTTTAAAAGTATCAGATTATATATTCTATTTGGCTGCTTATAGTTTTCCTCCACTCAGCCATACAGGGTAGAGATCTTTTCATGTCAGTTAAAGTTACTGTATTTTAAATAATTTAAAAAATTAGTCAGTTTTGCTAACAATAACAAACCCACCAGTTTCAGTGATTTGTAACTATGAGTATTAATTTCTTGTTTATACAACATATCAGGGGTTGGTCATTCCTGGTGGTTCTGCTTCATGTGCTGTCTCATTCTAGGATTCAGGTGGTCCCTGTTCAGGACAGAGGCAGAGTGTGGAACAGTAGAGTGGAGACCTGTTAAAGCCTGAAGGTCTCCTAGACAAGATGTGTGTCACCTTCACTCATATGTGTTTGGCCAAAAGGAGACACATGGTCAGCCCCACATTAATGAGCTGGGCCAGTACACTGCTCGTCCAGTGGCACTGCCAGGCACACAGGAGAGCGTGGGGTAGACAATCCTGCCTCAGAGATGGAAAAGCCAATGCGGGGGTAGCAGAACAGGCTGCCACCATGATGGCCTAGAAGTATTTCATTGTACAAATCCGACAATGCAAACTGGATTTTGAAACCCAAATTTGGTATTTGATTAATTAATTTTAAAAAGTAAATTTGTCAATAGGAAACTAAGAAAAGGAAGTGAATAGACAATTCACATACATGCATAACTACCAAAGGAATAAAAAGGGAATGACCTATATGAGAATATATTTAATATTGCTAATAAAGAAATGCAAGTCATGACTAACATGAATGATCATTTATGACATATTAGATAAACAAAGAAGAAACAAATTTAGGATATCTAGAGTTGGCAAAAATGTTGGTTATGTATATGATCCACATCGTGTTTTCTTTTACATTTTAGTTTAAAAATCTGAGGACTGCATCCTCAAATTTCAATTTTCAATTTCTCCTCCACAAAAATCTGGCAGCCTCGCTCAGCATTCCCTAATGGTGACAAATATCTGGAGCCAAGAGTGTGTGTCCCTTTGTGAGGACACTATCCCATTCTCTATGATCCCATACTCCCTATTGTCTCCCACCAGAACCATTCCCCCATTTAACCAGCTCCATGATCCTGCTAAGTATTCAAGCTTTGCATGTCTGCATAGATAGAATGTATCTCCTTCTGATTAACATTTAAAATATTTCAATTTTCATTAGTATCACAAAAGCTGAAATCAATAACCTTGAATACTTGTTCAGTTATCTTTAATTCCTAAGGGGCTTGCTAAAGTACCTTCCAAATTTTGACTAAAAATTGCCCCACTGTCCCTCCAACAATGCATGAGCATGCCCATTTCTTCAGATACTGCTGATGTATGATATTATAAATTTGTTTTGTCTTTAATAAATCATAAATGATAATTCATTATAGTCATAACTCACATTTCTTTAATTATTAGCAAGATTGAATATATTTTCATGTTCATATTGGCCATTCCTATTTCTTTCTTTAGGATGTATGTATGTATATGTTATGTATAATTGCCCATTCACTTCCTTTACCTAGTTTCCTATTGGCACATTATAAACATTAGTTAATCAGGACTCTTTATGTTAGGGATATTGATTCTAAGTGATATAAATAGTTTGCCAGCTTGATTTAGTCTTTCACTGAGGTTTTGGTTATAGAATTTATGTGTCAGTGTTGCAGTCAACGGTGATTAGTTTTTTTCTTTGTGGGTCCTCCTTATTAAAAGTTTGTAAAAATGTTTATTCATATTTTGATCTAATGTATTTATGTATGCCTTTTTATAGTACACTATTTTATCTACCTGGAACTTAAAAATTAATGTAAAGAGTAATGGTTGAATTCATATTTTTTGAACAGCTTCTAGCCAACTCTCCCCATACTATTATTGAAAAATCATCCTTCCTCTGTTTATTTTATATTCTTTATTATGGTGCTAAATTACCACATATATTTGAGCCTGTTTCTGTATTCTTTGTTTTAAACTAATTTGTGTAGTTAGGCCAAGGCCCACATTGTTTTAATCTCTACAGTTTTATGTTTTAATATCTAGGATAATTATTCATGCTCCATTGGACTTTTCATTATTATTTTTTCCAGACTTTGCCAGATATTTTTATACCTTTACTGTCTTGAATAAACTATATCACCATTTTTTCAAGGCATTCTTTTTACTGCGGTACCTTCATCAGGTTTTGCATTCTCTAATAAAAGTGTAACTATTTACACTTTCTTTGGGAAAAAATGAGTTTTTTCTCTATGCTGTGAGACAGTTTAATTAACACAGAGATTACTGATTTCTTTCAAATATAAAAAAGTGATATTCTTAAATCATTTTGTGATTATTGGTCAATTTCAGCTTTCCAACTTGTGGGTCATTACTTACTTTATAATTTAATAGTACAGGCAGAACCATAATCAAAGAATACATATTAGGAAGACAGCACACTACCGGATCTTTATAGAATGGACAATATGGTTTTATGAGTTTTTTAAAAAATCAGTCTGCTGAAATTGTTATGAGAATTTTACAAACACAATTTGAGGATGATGATGATGATCATGACAGTGACGATAAATCAGAAAATGCCAACTGGGCTCCTTTTACACGTCCCCGTCTCTCCTTTCATATTCCTTTTCTTGGATTATGGCAACCTCACACATCTGATAGATCAAATTAGCAAACACAAAGCCATCTTTTCCACATTCATATATGTTCTTTCCCCTGTCTGCTAATATCTTGACTTCTCATTTGAACCACTTGGAAAATTCCTTGCATCTTTCTAGACCCAGTTCAAGCAAAGCTCCTTTGTGAAAGCCTCCCTGATTTCTCTTCTGCACATCACTCTTGGATACAATTAGGTGTTCTCTCTTTTATTAAGAGCTCTCATACTTTATTGTAATTACTTGTCTAAATATCTGTCTTCTTCATAGGCCATTAGCATATATGAACACAGGGCCTGGGTCTTAATCGCTTTTATAACCCTGGAATTCAGCAATGTCTAGTATTCAGTGCATGTTCAATAAGTGTTTGCTGAATGCACAAACAAGGTCTGTGGCTTTCCTGAGTAGAGGCGGACAGTGGCAGGCAGAAGATGTTTCATTGAGGGTTTGTCAGATGAAGGAGTCATAGTTAAGAGTGAGTAGGAAGTGATTATAAATGTGCTGGAGCTTCCACAAAGCTGGAAATAATGCATTCACATTAGAATGGCAGGATGAGCACATGCTGCTGTATGCCTAACCTTGCGGCAGCTGAGAATGTACTGCACCAGAGAATACTGAATTGCAACAAAAACCTCCAGGTTATTTAGCTGTATCCCCAGTGGACCAGTGCAGTGTTGTTCCTTCAGTACACACAACCGCCTTGGACTGTGTGCCTCTGGTTTAATTCCATATCATGCAAATATCTGATTATTTGTGCTAGTTATGAAGGTAAAATGTTTTTTTATTTTATATTTTATTTTTAGAAATGGTCTTTGGAGGAAGCAAGAGAACATTAACAATATAACAGCAACTTAAAATAAGAAGCTTTTGATGAAATTGTTTTAATTACATAGCCCACTTTGGCATACTTCAGTTTTGATCATTATTATGGATCTCATGTACACAGCAATTTGAGTTTTACTTAAGAAAACAAGTAAACTAGAATTACCACACACAGCTTGTGAGTGAAACCACAGTTACAACTGAGGGATTGAGAGCCATCTAATTGACCTAGAGGTATAGTAATTAACTACCAGGGGATAAACTAAAAGCTCATTTTGTAGATTCCACGTGTTTCTACATAGACCCCACATGTTATTTCAGTCTGCCAGAAGCAAAAGCCATTATGGTTGCCTTTGTATAAACAGAAGGAGGTAGATATTTGTGGTAACTTTTTAAAGAACTGATATTGTTATTCTTTTTGTCCAGGCGTGTTATTGTTGTAGCATAACAGACACCCCTTGATTTTGCTGCTAACTTAAACAAATAAGATAAACATTTCTTTCAAAAGAACATATTCCAGATCTTTATAAGAATGTAACAAGGGTCAATATCTTGGTATATTTCATAATTTCGGCAATTTCAAAAATTAATATTCTTTGTGATTTTTTTGGTGGTTATCAGCAGCACATTTATATTATAACTCCAGCAATTTTTTTCAGAGGCCTGGTAAATATCTTCTAATTTTAGAGAAAAGAAATTATCTTGGGTGCTACCTGCCTTACATACATTGCATCTTTATGTAGCCAATTTCAAAGCTCTTAGATTTCTGTAAAGGTAAGAGTGAAACATTGCTTACTGGATAAATCGTGACAAGTCTAGCAGGTTCGTGAACAATGCTCAGGAATTAGGGAAACACAACACAAGAGGTGAAATTCTGCTGCAGTCATTAATTGCATGTACTACAAGGCAAAGAAACTCAGCCATCATCTCAGTTCCCTTCCTCCAACCATTTTGTGGACAGCAGACCTTAAACAATCCCCTCTGGTGCATCTTTGATTAAAGATCATGCTAATAGGCATCACTGATTCTGTGTCAGTTATGTTAAAGACACCAGGCTTTATATGCGGCCCAGGAATCAGCTGAGGGCTTCCTTGTCACCTGAAGTCTTACTGAAATTTCCAACTATTTCCTTGCCTCTTTCCTCATCCTGTAGAAATACAAAGTCCTTTCAAAGAATTTTTTTTGGAGGGGGGTCCATTCTTGAATATCAAGTTGTGATGGTCTTTTCAATTTTGGCTTCCCTGAGAAACTTTCCTTTGCCCTATTGACCCTGGCATGTAACAAAGGTCTTTATTTTGTTCTCACTGTAGCCACACCAAACATTTGTGAGTTCAATAGACATGACAGAAATTATTGTTTATATGGGGGCCCAATGGAAGTAGTCACATTTCATGCCAGCTGTCTGTCTCATTTGCTAGCCCTCCACTGCCCACTGCCATCTCTGCTGCCCAGCCCCAGCCTCCTGAATCATCTGTAGGAGTGGCTGGATCTCTGTTCTCCAAATGCAGGGCTATTCAGCTTTTCCCAGGCCTGCACCCAAAATGTTTATGCTAACCCATCAACATACTCAGTAGCATACAGTCTTCCAACAGAAGAAAGGTAAGATATAAAGAAGAAGAACAAATTATGCTATATAATCTACATTTAACTTTATTCACACAGCATCTTTTGAGTCATGTATTATTTCAGTTTTATAGAAGGAGCAGCTAGGTGCTCAGGGATTAAATACATTATTAAAAGGCACACAGATTGCAAATTCAAAGCCACTCTTTCCTCTGCATCATACTTATTAAAAACCTCTTACTATTTTAAAATCTCTTTGTCTCATACACACTCTTTTAAAGTCCTTCCCAGTGACAGACTATCAACTCCTCCACAACTCCTTCCTCTCCACTTCACCTGGCTGCTGAATGATGCCACATGATCATGATCTCCATGTCCTACACCCATTCCCCTCTACCTCACGCCTAAGATCTTGAAATGCAGCTTTTGCCCTCATCTATATGATGAAACTCTAACCTGCATTGTCAGCAGTGGCTCCTGGGTTGCCAAGTCCATGGTCTCTTCACATTCTTTATTTTCCTCCTATTCTTGAAGCATTGGCACACAATTGAGCATAGTCTGTTTATGGAAATTCTCTCCTCCCTAGGTTTCCATGACCTATATGTTTATAAAGAATTCAATAGCAATTTTTAAAAGAAACTTGTCTTGAGTCTCTGTGAAGTATTAATATAATTTTAATAAAAACAACTTCTGAGCTAACGTTTTATCAACTTATGGAACATTTAATTAAATTACTTCATTATAATACAGTACAAATATAATTAGAGTTACAATCATAAACACAGGGGCATAAATAGGCTTGTGAAACAATTCGATCCCTTCTCTTTTCCCAGCTGCCTGAATTTTCCATATCTAGAGTAAATATTCCCTGATCATGAATGATTTCAATCAGAATTCAAATCCATTATGTAGTATGCAGTGCTATGACTTAATAAGATGGGTGGCTTGAGGAAACTCTGGTCCTCTGTAATCTCTAATGCATATAGTAGAGTTTAAATTATATGCTTGCTATGCCTGCTTTCAAAAAGTTCATAGTCTTACAAGATACACATCATCAGCATGAAATATTGCTAGCCTAGAATCCACTATTCTTATTAAAAGGCAACAAAAAAGTGGTGTATTATATGAAAGCTTTTAAGAGTAACTATATACTAAAATTGCTTGTAGCTACATAGGACAGAAAGTATATTACTAGATGTATACATAACATGGGGAAATTAAAGGTTGCTTTTATGTTACCCTTTTTAAACTGTAAATCCCCCCCTTCTTGGGTAAAGAGTCTCTTACACAACAATTTATCATACTCCTTCCAAAGGAAATGGTGACTGATTGCGTTTGTACTGTTTAGCAGGTCTCATAAACAAAAGCTATCAAATTTTGCTTTAATGAAAATCATTACAATGTCATGATATTTCAGAAATATCTTTCTGAGGGAGAAAAAGAACCTCATATGCCTGATTTTAAAATAAACAGAGTAAAATAACAACAACAACAACAACAACAAAAACCTCAAAATATTTGAAAGGGTTTCAGCAGACTCAGTAGACTCTTATCCATATTCACCTTGATATGTACTTGATCACAGATATCATGAAGGTGGTTTTGCTTTTCTTACCCTGCATCTATCATTCAGGAAGTAAATGTGTGAGTGTCTGTACAGCACATTTGTGATGAATTGAAGAACTGAATTAATCATGTCCTACTTAAACTGCACAAAATTTAGAATATACAAGATTGATTAATGCAACAAAAAATCAGTGTTATTAAGGAAAGACAAAGTTTTACTAGCTTACCTGACTGAGTTAAATCAACCTCAGCCAGATAATCTAACTGATAAAACAAAAGAAAACTAAAGCTACCCTTTCTTGTGATATTTGAAGTTCCTGTCCATTTTAAGGATACAAATTCTCTGCAAAAAGGAACTAAGTGATCCTCTAGTATTTGGAGAAGAGTCATTTTAAAACAGAGGACACTGAAAAATAAATGTCTAATGGCTAGATCCAGGCAGAGGAGTAACTGACAGAAGATTCATGATCACGCTGCCTTGCAACCCAGTCATCTGCTCCAAACATGGCATTACATATGCACAATATAATTTGCTATACTGTTCACATGAAATTTTTGTTTGGAGATAATTAAGTATCCCCTTATGTATTTGCCAAACTCTATATTTCCGAAGAGAAAGATAAGGCTAGTAAGCCTGGTTTTTGGATATTCTGTTCTTGGATGAAGTTCACAGGTGTAGGCAGTTTAAAGATAACAGTGGCCTCCCTTTTTCTTCCAGAACACTATCCTTTGCATTCCCTGCTTCCTGACCCCATGTTCTCCTCCTTTTTTAAGTGTCCTCACTCTCAATTTTCTTCCTTGGCCACCCAAGCTTTGAATATAAAGATAAATGCTATTTTACAGGTTACAAGCTTTCATTTGACACTAAAAGAATCTGTTTAAAATAAGATGAGCACATGATTTTTTTTTTTAACCTGGGGAATATAGAGCATATTTTACAAAATAAAATGTCTGTTAATGCTGTAGGCAGGAGATGCTCTCACCTGCCCACACACCTTGATTTGCGCCCTTACAGGCAAACAAGAGCTGCTTGGGCATTTCATGGGTCTCCAGTCGGCATCTGTAGTAAAAGGTACCATCTGAGATAAACCAGGCTGACCGCCTCCAACTTGACGGTCATAACTCTAATATCCAAACTGAATATTCTTCTCATCAGAAACCACCCTCAACACTAATTTGGCACAGAAGCATACAGGCCATCGAGCAAACCTGTAAACCAAAGGTGTCAGACACTAAAAGGTACCATTAAGCTGATAAAATATCTCTGCATATGAGTAGGCATCATTACGGGGCTATATTTCTTAGTACCTAAAGTTTATTGGCTCATTCTCCAAATCTGACAGTGTCCTTCATGAACTATCAAACATATCACAACACAAGCTATTAAAGGAAATAGAAAGTGTACGTTCCTCTAAATAATCTTTTCCCATTGCAGGTAAACTTAATGCACTTGGAAAAAAATATGCGAAATGACAAGCAGCAGCAATTTTCAAAAGATGATCTGAAGAAAAAAAATTGTATTTCATAGGTACTGTGAGTCACATAAAGGCCCTTTATACAGCACCATTACTGCAAATTTTAACAAAGATTAGGTGAAAATAGGTGATGAATTAGAGTGGTAGGAAAGATTCATACTACGAAGTGCTCAATCAAATGTCTTTGTGTTCAATAAATAGCTTTAAAGATTAACCATGTTAGAGCTGGTGAAAAATGGAATCCTTCAACTTCTCATTCTCTGCCTAATAGGTTCCACATTCTTAACATAACACAGACTGCCACTCTGTCCCCCATGTGCTCTGATGGTCCACCAGCCACAGTGAGCTGGGTGTACAGAGAGTGATTTATAAGGCTTTCGAGGGCTTCTCTGGTTTTCCTGTGATGAACACTTTCATGATTTAATGTTTGTACTGTACATAAAACTAAGCATAAAGCCAAAAACCAGTCTTATTTGTGCAAACATATATTAGTATATATATCAATGGAAGAAATGACAAGGTACTTTGTGGGCACTGTCAGCTGGAAACTACCACTTTCCCAAAGCACACACACCAGAAACATAATCCAAATTAACATTGCTCATTTGCGAAAATACCACCCTAGCTTTACAATATGTAACTTCATTAAATACACAGATATTCTTTAGAATTTGGCTACTGTCTTGGCAAAATTCTACAAGTGTTTCCTTAGAGTTTATTTCCCAAAGCTAAGTCATAGGGATTAGAATGGGTAGATTAATCACATTACTTACATGTGCTCATTCTCAGGGTTGATAAATATTCAGGTGCTTAATAAACTCCAGTGTGGTGTCATGGTTAAGAACACAGATTTTAGAGGCAGACAGAGCTCAGTGCACATCTTGAGGCAGAAAATCGTGAGTTCTGTGATAAGGATGCCTGTACTGTAGAACTGTTGAAAGAATTACTGTATAGCAATGTATGTGAAACACCTTGCATGCTGTCAGCACATGATCATTATTCTGTAACTTTTCAGTAATATCACAGCATAGGAAGCCATGATATTACAACAAAAACTGACTTTGGGCTGTGTGTGGTGGCGCATGCCTATTACCCTAGCTACTCTGGTGGCCGAGGCACGAGAATTGCTTGAACCCAGGAGGCTGAGGTTGCGGTGAGCACCACTGCACTCCAGCCTTGGTGACAGAACAAGAATCTGTCTCAAAGATAAACACCCCAGAAAATGGACTTTGGGAGGTGGGGGTGGGGCAGGCCATTTATCAATTTTGTTAGCACTGCCAAAAAATTGTCACTAGCTAAAACAAACAGTAATGGACAATGAGAGAGATGCTATCTCCTAGTGCTGCTCTGTATCTGCCTTTCTGCTTCTCTCTGGTTTTGTCTCCCTCTTTTGAAATCCTCAACCACTCACTAAACCAGCAATGTATTAATTGGCAAACATGGAAGCGGTTGAATACTTTAGAGTTGTGAAGGTGACTTGAGCTTAGATCTTGTCTTCTTCAATGAATTTACACACAACTTGGTAGAGATTACTAGTTTTCACTCGTATCTGGCTCCATGCATCCTCCTGGCCATGTAGGAGACTATATTCCATTGCACCATTCATTTAGAAGAAGTCAGATCACTAGTTCTAGCCAATGAAATGTCAGCACAAGTGACATGCCATTCCTGTGCCCTGTCATTTAAGAGACTGCGAAGTCTCCACGCTTTGTGGCTGCCTTGTAAGCCACATGCTAGGAAAACGGCCTGATAAGATGAAGGGGGCATAAATCGTCAAGTCACTGGATGAAGGAGTGCTTCAGTTAGCCCATGTTGAACTGGGTGTGAGTGAAATTCAACTTCCGTTTATCGTTTGCAGCAACTAATGGTTACTTATAGTGAATGACGCAGAGAGAAAAATGCATAGTAATTATTGTAGACGGTAATAAATACCTTATAAGAGGATTTGAAGAGGACTTCAGCCGGGAAGATCATATTGAGGAGTTGTTCTTTTAGTTCAATCTTGAAAGACAGGTATTACTAGTGACAGTGGAGGAGACGGGCATTCCACGTGGGAGAAGCACCATGAAGAACGCCAGAGCAATAAGAACCTGTGTGAGATTTTACCTATCATCCTCTAGGCCCTGAAAAAAACAGATGTGGTCTCTGCCCTAATGGAGCTTGCACTCTCATGGGGTGTCGGATGTTAATCAAAGACACCAAAAATGAATGTTGAGTTACAACAGTGATAAAAATGCAGGGGAATAAGTGGTGTAATTTGAGATCACAGGACAAGAGGAATGAATCTAATTAGGGAGGTCAGGGAAAGCTCCATGAGGAAGAAATGACTGAGCTACAATCTAAGGAACAACAGAAGTTCACTAGGTAAATGAAGGGTGATGAGAAAGCAAAGTGAGAGAGGACTACTACCTTAGAGAACTCGGCACGGGACAAGTCTAGAGAGTGAGGAGGATCCGAATTCATGTGACCACATTACAGATTTCTGTCTTTATCATTAGAGAAATGGAAGGTCCTTGGGATGTTTTAAGCAAGCTGGTAATACATTCCAATATGCGTATCCAAAAGATTATTCCTTTCCATAACTTGTTGTGGAAAATAAACTAGAGGGGATAAGAATGGAAGCAGGGGGACAAGTTAAGATATTGCAAAATATCAGGTAATATACAAGAGTAGCTTAGACAAGGCTGGTGGCAGTGGAGAGAAAGAGCAAAAACATGGGAGGGACATGAGAGAGAGCGAACTCAGTGATACATTAGATATGGGGGGTACAGTAGAGGAAGGTTTCTGGTTTGCATGAGAGAGTGGGTGGCAATGCCACTCACTGAGATGAGGAAAACTGGAAAAAGAACTAGGTATGGTGAAGAAAACAGAGCTCTGCTTTGAGCATTGTGATGGTCTGAATGTTTGTGCCCCTCCCAGGCCCCTGAATTCAGGTAGTGAAATCTAATCACCAGTGTGATGGTCTTAGGAGACGAGGCCTTAAGGAGATGGTTAGGTCACAAGGGCAGAGCTCTCATGAATGGCACCAGTGCCCTTATAAAAGAGACCCCAGAAAGCTGTCTTGCACTTTCTACTGTGTATTGTTACAGTGAGAAGACATCCGTTTATGAAGGAAGCTGGCCCTCACTAGATAGCAAATCTGCTGGTGCCTTGACCTTGCACTTCCTAACTTCAGAGCTGAGGGTAGTAAATGTTGGTTGTTTATAAGCTACCTAGTTTATGATATTTTGTAACAGCAGCCCCCAAAACTAAGACAAACGTATTGCGTTTGGAGTACCTTTGAGATGGTCAAGAGGAAGTGTCAGAGAGACAGTCTACCTCTAGGTCTACTCAGAACAGTGCAACTCAGACTTGAATATGCAATTGTATCACCTAGGGATCTTGTGAAAATGCAGATTCTGATTCAGTAGGTCTGGTGTGGGGTCCATGATTATGCATTTTTAACATGTTCACTAGGCAATGCCAATACCTGATGCCTGCACATGGTAAGCACTCAATAAATATTTGGCAAACTAGAATGAATGACCTACTGCAGAAAGTATTAAAACTGAAGGATAAACCAAAGGGAGAAAAGTAACTTGAAGAGTCTGTACTCAAATTTGACGGAAACATCAAAAGCCTTAGAATGTTTATAACATTTGACAATAATTTTATGTTTAAGTAATTTCCCTAAGGAAATAATTTATTCTAAGGATATGCATAATGATGTAGCTATGAGGACAATGTAACCCAAATTGAGAAAATGTATAAATGTATGGATCTGTTTTTAAATGGAAACTTCTTACAGACCCTCACTGTTGATTTAAATTAATTTTACTGTTACTTAGATGTGTGAAAATATGAAATTACATAGTAGCTCTTTAGAATTATGGTTTTTTTTTGTTTGTTTGTTTGTTTTTTTAACAGAGTCTTGCTCTGTCACCAGGCTGTACTGCAGTGGCATGATCTCGGCATACTGCAACCTCCGCCTCCTGGGTTCAAGCAATTCTCCTGCCTCAGCCTCCCGAGTAGCAGGGACTATATGTCTGTGCCACTATGCCCAGCTAATTTTTGTATTTTTAGTAAAGACGGGGTTTCACCATGTTGGCCAGAATGGTCTCCATCTCTTGACCTCATGATCTGCCCGCCTCAGCCTCCCAAAGTGCTGGGATTGCAGGCGTGAGCCACTGCACACAGCTGAAGATTATAGTTTTTATACAACTATACAATCCAAATAAATGTAAAACAAATCTACAAATTAAATACAGTATTTTAAAAAACACATAAATTTCAAAAAAAAAACACATCAATTTAGGGTTACTAATGATTTTTATGAGAGCCTTGATTGCTGTCTGCTGTGAATATGATATCAACTTCTTAGGTTTTTATTTTCTTCTTTAGTTTTCAGTTTGACGTATCTCTGCTACCTCCATGTGTGTGATGGCTCAATCCTGCCACTGCTTTTTGTTATTTGAACTTCCATTTGTCTTGCATACTATGAGGTCTTTTGGTTTCACTTGGTGGAAGCAACTATATGATCATTTACTTATTAAGCAGACCTCTGTCCTTTCTCATCAGTTCACAACAATGAAAGTGTCACACTGCACCGCACACTATGAATACAGATGCAAGCTCAGGCACTGACATTGTCACAAGGTAATAATTTAGAATGAATGATCTTTAATATGTTTTCACGAAAACAAAACATTTAAAAATTCTTTTAGAGAACACTCACATGGTGAATAGTAAAATGATAACAATTAATGTTGAAAAACTAGAAATAGCCTAAATGTCCATCAAAACAGGTTAAATAATTTAGGGGCCATCAATATTATAGTAAATAATTTAGGGACTATCAATATTATAGAATATTAATGGAGTTGTGAGAAACATGATAAAAGATAATAATACATCAATTGAATGTTCACAATATACTGTGTTTAAAAAGCAGGTTGTGAGATGTATATATATGTGTATATATATATATATATACACACACACACACACACACACAGAGATTCATCTACAATAGAGACTGAAAGCATACACGGAAAAAAATTAATATTCATAAGGAATTATAAGTGATTTCTATTTTCTTCTGTGTGTTTTCAATATTTTACAAACTTTCCGCAATGATTAGCATTGTGATTAGATAAAAATATTATTTTTAAAAAAGAATTCTAGCACAAAGCCGCCTGACATAAAACTACTGGATTTCATAGCTTAGAGACAGGGCAGATTTAGTACAACAACATCTACATACTTGTTATTTGATGCATGACTAGAAAAAAACTAGAGACTTGCTTGGTGCTGCACATCCCTGGTGGTAACGTGAACCACAGTGGGCATCTTCCTGACAGAGTGGCAGTACTATCATCTTCCCACCTTCAAGGAGCTAACAGTATTATTATCAATTCTTGACATGCTATGCAATCTCCCTCAGAACAATGGAATTTGAAATGAGACGGAGTCTTTGAATCTGTTTATTTATTTATTTATTTTTGATAAGACACAAATTTTACATAAGTGCTCTCTACTTATACAGTCACTGTTCATCATTTAATTACATAGCTAATGCCACGGATTACGATAGTGAGTGCACAAAGATGTAATTATGGGATAAGTACCTGGTAATTTCTATTCTCTAAAGTGAAGAATGAATGTTAATTAGCTTTAAGCATATTATGGTAGGTGCAATTATCAGGTAATCTTTGGGAATGTGTACTTTTTGGATCAGCATTTATTAAGGAAATCCCATGCAGTTACTGAGAATGTTACAAAAGCTGCAGACTTTTGTGCATGGATAAAAAGAAGGATAATTAGAGAAATCAATTCCACTGTCACCTTATTGGTATTACTATATTCCCATTGTTCCCTTGTAAATCTGTCCCCGTAAATGCTCCATTTTCACTATTCCCAGGTATCTGGGATATTTGGAAAACCTGTACATGTGATGCATATCTAAGTATGAAATGCCCGAAGAAGCCAAATCCATCAAACAGAGCCTCTTTTCAGCAGTTTTTTTTTTTTTGCATTTAAATATGAAATTATAATGAAGTGTCCAGGTGGCAAAATTTTTTGCTCCAGCAGCTGCAGTGCCGACTCAGGAATTCAAAAGCAGAAGCCCAATAGATTAACGACTCCCCATAATATTATCTCTGTAACATGCAATTTGTTCTCAATGATAATTAGATATTTAGAGAGAGACATAATTAGGAAGAAGCGGCCTAATGCTTTTTGTTGTTGTTGTTGTTGTTGTTTGCTGAGAATCTCCTGCCGGCCAGATGATCCACTATGGGAGCAATGTGATTCTGCTATCGGAATTTGCAGTAGCTGGCTATGTTGAGATATGGCTTACACATTCTGCACGGTGAAATAAAACCACCCTAAATTCAAACCTTCCTAGAGTTAATTGGTGTGTCATATCTTTCATCCTTGAAAATAGGCCAGGATTCTGTTTATAAGGGCTTCATAGCCATGGATTGCCAAAAGAAATATCGGGCTAGATATAAAGAGAAATGAGGTAAAATGCGATTTCAAATTAATTTTGGAATGATGAAGCTAAAACAGCCATGTAAAGGTAAGGTCCAGATGGAATCTGCTATTTTCTTTTGCCTGTTTATGGCAGCTCGTTCCCTTTTCCTCAGCTCTAGTATTGTTGCCACAGAAGCCCATATCTAAATGCATGCTATTCTTTCCTGAAATTTTACTCACTGAATCAATCATTAGGTTTCTTCCTATGAGCAGAGTGCATAGCAAGCTACTCAAAATATTATTCTTCATATCCACTCCAAATGCCCCACCACAGTGTGAGCGGACATTAGAAAAGGCTGCCTCTGCGGTGAATGTGGGCCATTTCTGAACCGGTCAAAGATTCTTGCCCAGGCAGAAAGCCCAGGTCTTAGTCAGAATATTCACCCCCAAATCAGTTCTTTCTAGAGCAAAACTCTAGAAGATTCCCTCTGCTCTCTCCTGCTGAAATATAACTATTAAACTGACTCCTAGCACTATTAATTAGTTATTCTTTTAAAAAACTGTGTATGAAACTATATAGTTCATGCTCTTTTGTGGCTGGGTTTTTCAGCTCAACCTTATGCACGTGGGATCCATCTGCATTGCTGCATGTAGCAGTAGTGTATTCCATTACTCTATACTAGACCTGTGTATGAATATACTACACTTTATTTATCCATGTTGTTATTGATGGCTATTTGGATTGTTTCCAGTTTATAGCTATAAAAATTATGCTGCCGTGAACATTCCTGTATAAGTCCTTTGGTACACATATCCACCGATTTCTGTGGGGTGTTTATCTAAAGATAGGATCGTCTTTCTCATTCCCAATAGCTGTAGCTCACTCACTCATATGCATGAAAGCTTTGTTTTTCTAACAGAATACAGTTTTTATTATGGATAGGTCTTAGAGGGAGTGGGACGGATAGTGGGAAGAAATAGAACTGATTTTCCATTGGAGCTTGCAGCCTGGATGTGCAGGAGGGGTAGAGATTCTTGCATGGATGTTGTTCTTGAATGGCTATGAAGAGAGTCGTCCAGAGTCCAGAAGATGCACACTCCTACCATCTGTGCAAAGCCCAGCCCAGAGCTGGTGCCTTAGAGAACAGGAGTTTGGGATTATCGAGAGGCTACAGGCTTGGATAGCTACTGACATCTGTTCCCCTGATAGAACATAGCAGTGGTGAGGCATCTGTAAAGACTTTATGGGCAGAGAACAGTTGCAAGGATAGCTAGAGCCAGAAAGCTCAAATAGCTGGAATTATATTGTAACTGATTATTCCTTGGAGACTTCTAGAAGTAACTAGTGGCCCATTGGGAGTCAGGGAGCACTAAAAGTTTGCTATATGGCAAGGCTGAAGTACCTGCAGACATCTGTCTATTTTATAAAACTGGTCACCATACAAAGTGGCTAATGTCATTGCAGCAGAATGAGCAAAGTCCTAAGAGCCCCTGAGGGGAATAGATGCCATTCCACTCCTAATCCTACTTACTCTCAACTCAGACCCCTTCCTTACCAAAATATTCCCTCTCCCTTTCTCTATAAAACCACAAAGGAGAGTTGTAACACTGCCTATAAGAAGTCTGGAAGGTTTCACAGAGAAGATGACAATAACATGTGACCCTGGAGAGTGGAAAAATTTTCCAGGTGACACGTCTTACAGGCTAAAATAATAGCACACGTGAAAGAATGGAAGTGTGAAAACACAGGGCACCGACAGGAAAGAACAACTAAGTGTGACCAGGAAGTGCAAGCGGGTGGCAGAGCCTGGGTTGCTGGCGTCTTAAGGCCACCTATTTAGGCAGCTCAGTGAAAATCTCCCCAGCAGCCCTCAGTGGGGCAGAACTGACCACTGGCCTTTCTCCCAAAGCCCGCCACACCCCTAACTAGTCCGGGCACTCTGCAAGCATTACAATGCATGTGCTTATTTGCTCAGCTCTCAGTGTTTATTCAAGGCTTTTTGTGGCTCAGCTTTCCCATCTCCAAATCTCTTCCCCAGAGACAACTGTTTTTGAATGCTGAGTACCAATCCAGCAACATCTTCCTGTTACCATCTATGGCCTGGAGGTGTTGGTCTCAGTCTGACGGTGTTGGAGATGGGGCCTGAGTGCCAGGAAACAAGGCTGGGGAAATAAGCGAGGGCTGCATATGACAGCCTGGGAAGGGTGAAATTTACCTGTTAGAAATGGCTAGCCCTCAGGGATCTGCAGGTGGCAGAATAGGTGGTATGCATTTAAGGGAGTTACCTCCAGCAGCAGTGTGGGAGACAGGCTGGTGGAGGGAAAGCGTGAGGTTGGCAAAGCCATTTAATGGTAGGTCCTGGAGCAGACTGATGAGCACAGTGCAATGCAGGGCAGGTGAGCTTGGAATTTAGAATCAGACAGACCTGAGTAGTCAGCACTTAGTAGCTTGGGGCCATGATACTTCAACTCTCCAAGCCTCACTTTCCATGTTTATGAAATGGACATAATGGATGAGGAAGATAGCCTGTAATGAGTAAGAGAGGTCTAAAGTACCTAGCACATGGCAGGGCTCTGTCAATGTTACTTCTCTTGGTTTCTGAACTACAGAAATAGTCTTTGAGAAATCAGAAGTGAGATCAACACTAGTATTTAACTGAAGATAAAGGTTGAGGGAGGAGTCAAAGATGACTTCGCTATTTTGGCTAGGTAAACCCGAGAGAATATAGGACATAAAGCCTTGTGGGAGAAAGCTACTGAGCTACAGAATTGATGGGTCGGAGCACCCACTCATCACTATCCGGCAGAAACAGAAGCAATCCACAGGGGTGCTGCAAACTGCAAATGGCTGCGCAAGCTCATCACTGCATAAGACTCCTGGCTCAGGGCTGGGTGCCGGCTGAAGTGCAGATTCCACTCCGTGCCAAGCCATAAACTCTGGAGGAGGACAGCATTTGCTCAAAAGCAACGAAAGCTAGCGGTGGCCTGGTGCTACAATGCTCCCATGTGTAGCTGGGTAGGCAGCCTACCCTCAGCGAAAGTACTCAGAGGTAGGCCTCATGGTAGCTAGGCAATGCCCTGAGCACAAACCAGAGAGCCCTTCATAGTGGGAGACTGAAGTCCCAGAAAAGACAGGCCACACACGGAGGGCACGTGCCCCAGCACAGCTCCACAAAAATACAGTAGATAGCACGGGAATCTGAGTAATTTTCGCCCTGGAGGGATTAGGGCCTTCAGAGACTCAGAGAATGTTAAAATGGGAAGGGGCCTCACACCTCTATTCAAAGTTTGTTCTTTTTGGTTTCTCAAGGGGGAAAACAACTCATGATTTCCTGCTTCCCCTCTTTCTCTTCTAAAGCAGTCCTTTCAAACCTCATTCATTACCATACATTGCAGCAAGGTAAATACTTAAGAGCATAAAGGCTTTAACTATACTTATGTGAACAAAAGTCTCAGGATGAAAATCCAGTACTGATTAGATAAATGACAGGGGCACAACTGACCTAGAGGTTCTACAGCATCCATCACATTCTTCCAGGTCCTTCCAGGTGCACAGTGCCACTCCCTTTCTTTCTTGCTTTTTTTTTTTTTTTTTGAGATGGAGTCTCGCTTTGTCACCCAGGTTGTAGTGCAGTGGTGCGATTTCAGCTCACTGCAACCTCTGCCTCCCAGGTTCAAGTGATTCTCCTGCCTCAGCCTCCCTCAGCTGGGATTACAGGCACCTGTCACCACATCTGGCTAATTTTTTTATTTTTAGTAGAGATTGGGTTTCATCATGTTGGCCAGGCTGATCTTGAACTCCTGACCTCAGGTGATCCACCCACCTCGGCCTCCCAAAGTTTTAGGATTACAGGTGTGAGCCACCGCACCGGGCCCCTTTCTATTTATCACAGGCCTTCTCTAGCCACGGCCTGGGATTCCTTCACTTTTCTCCATAGTTCACTCTCTCCCATGGCCAGGCTCAGGCTGACCCCAGTGTCTCAGATCTTGGGGTTCTTGCAAAAGCAGGTTTTTCAGTTAGAGCTACAGATTGCTTCCATTTCTCCTTGGCTGACAGCCAATGCCAGTTGAGGTGAAGTACTCTACTGAAAGGTTTGAGCAGGATGACTTTATCCTGGGAAATAATTTTGGTTCTTAGTCCAGCATATAAACTGCTTTCCCCTGTCTGAAGCTGTTTTCGCCGTGTTTCCAGGTGCTTTTGGCGCCATCTCTGCTGTGTTGGCTTTTACCATCTGTGACTTTTGATTTCTAGCTTCTGAAAAATTTCCTGGCTCCTGAGCTAAGCTTTTACTGCTCCACCCTGACCCCAGACTTCTGCATACTGTTCTTTCAACTTGTTCCCATCCATCATCCTCAGCCTCTCCTAGGCTCCCCTGATTTCCTGATGCCCATGAATGACTGTAGCCTCTGGTGCTGGTTGAAAATGCTTTCTTTGCAGCTACTCAAACCACAGTGGGACCAGAATCTCTAGTATTTCCTTAAAAAACAAACAAAAAAACCCCACAAAAACCTCACAGTGATTATCATTTATGTATAATGTATCCAACATCTATTTCTAAAAAGGGGATTTAAAGTGGCTAAGTGACTACAATTGTTTTTATTTTCTGTTTTATTCATCATAGTCAGGGTCTTACCGAGTTCAGCCCCATATTCCTTTCAAAATTCTCAGTTCCCTTTCTCACAACTCCCTTAGCCCCACTATACAGACTCACTGAATCTACACCCACCTTTTGGTTTATAAAGAAATCTTCCCTCTATCTATAGACAGGGCTCTCCATCATGCTTCAAGCATTGACCTGACAGCTGCACGTCTGAGTTCAAATTCTCACTCCGTCACTTGTTAGCCTTGTGATCCTGGCCAAGGGACTTTACTTTGGTTTCCCCAATGTACAAAATTTCTTTTTTGCTTTTTTTGAGAGAGGGTGTCACTCATCACCCAGGCTGGAGTGTGGTGGCATGATCATGGCTCACTGCAACATGGAGCTCCTAGGCTCAAGCAATTCTCTAACCTCAGCCTCCTGAGGAGCTGGGACTACAGGCATGTGTCACCATGCCCAGCTATTTTTTTAATGTAATTTTTAGTAGAGACAGGATCTTGCTATGTTGCACAGACTAAAATTTCAGTAAATATGGTTATCCCATGGGGCTGCTATAATATTTAAATGAGTGTATGAATGCATCTACATAAACCTTTTTAACACTACTTGGCATAGAATATGCAACATCTGTATGATGCCATTATAATTTTTCTCTTCCTTATACTATTTTTATGCCTACGCATTTTCATCTTTTCTCGTCCCTACCACTGGGATCTCTCAATTCTCCAATCAAACAATCAATATTTAAGGGGTCAGGAGGTAAATTTTTCTACAAGTACAGACCGTGTTGCTGCTGGGCAAAGGAGCTACTTTTATGCCTCATTTATACACAGTATCAGGGGCACTAGAATTACATGGTATTAATGGTATTAACAAAACACATGCATTATGCAGCAGAGAGTCTTGAAACTCTAAGGCTCCATTACAATGTCAAGCAGGACTTTCTTGCTCTAATTATAAATGAAGCAGGTCCCCAGATCCCTGTTATACACAGAGGAAATGCAAAAGGAAACTGCTTGTAGCAATAAAAAACAGAGAAAATATACTCCTATCCCAGATTAATCTACCCAGACTAGAGATACACTGATATGTCTATCTGATACTCTCCAAGTTCAGAACCCTTCGTCAGGTTCAAGGTACTTGGCTGACGTGTGTGTGCGTGTGCGTGTGTGTGTGTGTGTGTGTGTGTAGATAGATAAGCATATTGAGGCTTCTCATCCACATCAATTTATTTCTTATTGTTTCTTATCATCTGTTTCCTGGGAGAAGAGTCTCCCCATTCTCTTCTCTCCAGCATTCTCTCTGGCCTAAGCCATGCAAATAAGCAAATTATGTCTTTCATTGTAATGAGCAAAAAAAATGAAGCTTTACTTCTTGCGTGTATCTCGCCAGTATGGTAGCCAGTAAGGTCTGAAATAGATTCAGCCCAAATGAAATAGATTCAGCAAAGGTTCTTCCATTTTTCTGCATATCAGAACCATATGTAAAGTAATCTTCAGACTAGATCTGCAGAGCCCTACAGAGGAGCTCTGAGAGGGCAGTAGGGGAAGGGGAGTCACAGGTCTCCTAGTCCTGGGTGACTTCTACCAGAGCTGCTCCCCTCTGATCTGAGAGCCCTCCTAAGAAGGAAGGATACTGCAGAGAGAATACTGAGACACTATCTGATTCCTGTCTGAATCCCACACAAGACTCTAAGTGTCCATTTAGTACAGGGCCGTTTAGCACTAGTGCCTAGCACAGTGCTTGGGAATTTCAGTCAATGTTTATCCCATGAGACTGCTGTAATATTGGACTGAGTCAATATTTTTAATAAATAAATAAAATATATGTGAAACCTGTCTATCAAGGAAAACAAATATTGCCAAGTCCTAGAGAGATTAAACTGACATAGGATTTATATACTTACGTAGTTGGCTGAAATATTTAAAGTTAATTGTATAATTTGCTTACTGTTTATATTTACTAGGATTTAAATATTGCCAAGCAATGCTTTTGTTCCCAAAGTCCAGATAAAATAATCTCATTCAGGTATTATCGCAGGGGAAATATTTAAACTTTAATGTACGTTACACATTTCCTGTCACTAACCTATATCTGATCTACCTGTTTATACAAATAAATAAAGGTTTTATGTAGGTATACATAGGGGCCCTCTGGAGTGGGCTTTCCCAAACTTCAATATTCTGGAGAAGTGTTAAGGAGAGGTTTTAGTAACTCGCACAGATGTACTTGGTTTGAGCAAACCTGTAGCTTCCTAATGTGATTACCAAAACAGTATCCTAGGTTCTGATCAGATTCGGGGAGGTCTGAGGCTCCATGGGTAGCTTTGTTTCTAGACATGGGTATAGGCTATAGATGTCTTTTTTCAGGCTACATTCTAAAGAGAAGTGATATCTATTTTCACATTAATGGCAAATAAAATGACTGCCTTTTTACCTAAAGTGAAGTACAATGCAAGCAGCATCCTAGCTTCAATCAGATAAATGCCTTCTTCCCAATTTTGTTCTCATGCTTCTAAGAAAGCCGGAAAAGTATTCTATGGTAATAGCAGCCCAAAGCAGAGTCTATTACAATATACCAGTTACTCGTTTTAGTTTACAATTGCTTATGAAGCACAAAAGTTCTATGGTTTTTGGCTTGGATCCATAAGGCAGAAAATTTACTGTATTATGCTTCTAATTGCCTACTATTCCTTTTAAAGGGAAAACCATTCTAGATAAATTGTTTGGCTGAAATGCTAGAAATGTTTTAAACAGAAAAAAATGTTTCCTTTCCTGGAACTGTCAGAACATTTCTCTGATTAAAACATGATAGATTCATAGTTAAGAGAATATTCAGAGAATGAAAGGTTGCAATTCAGTTTATTAACAACTGAAAAACACAAATTACTGAAAGATGGTTTAAAGTTATTTTTTAATGTATATGATCTTAGCAATTAATTAACTATGCTTATTGCTGTCAAATCTCTATAATTATAGAGTAATCATTCATTCATCAAATCTTAATTGAGCACACACTGAATTCTATGTCGATTTACATACTAATCCCTTAACCCTTTCCCAATCTGGAGATTTCACTTCAGAAAGCCTCAAAGATACGAAACACAATTACAAATCAGGGAATAGGTAGAAAAGACTCAGATAAGCTTCTGAGCAGCAAAGAAAATGCCTGTTACAAAGTTCCTACATTTTGCTAGGTATGTGGGTATCTTCATGTTGTTATCCAAATAAATATGAATTAAATAGAATAACAAAATAATTGGTGACATGTGAAGGAAGAGCATATACTGTCTGTAAGGTACTGAATTAAGCATATTATAGACATTATCTTATATGAGACTTTTACAATTCTCAAGAGATAAGTAGTATTAGCCCCATTGCACAGATTGAAAAATTAAAGCTGAGAAAGGATAAGGGTCTTCCCACCTAAGAAGTGGTCCACATTCATCTGACTGCAAATCCAATGTTCTGATGTTCTGACCATTAAATATACTGCTTTTCCATTTAGCATGTGTCTGTAGGTTCTGAGCTGGGTGATTACATCCATTCCAGTTTCCAGTTTCAACTTGTTCCAAAGCTTAAGCCAAATACCCATTTCCTATTCCAAGATTCCCAGTGTTTGATTTCCTACTTTGCCTTTCAGTGTCCCTGACATTGAGCCTTCTAGTCTTTGCCTGGGTAATAACCCCTGGTCATCCTTCAAAGTTTCTGGACATTATTTTCTCAGGGACACCATCTTTGATTTTTAAATCGACATGGGGAACCCGTGCTATACCCCCATGCCACTTTATATTTCCCTTTACTGCAATCAGTGATCATAATTTGTAACTAAGTATCTATTTGTATAATTATTTGTTTGATGACAATCTCCTACACCAGACTATAAGCTCCATAAGGGCTGGGAACAAACCTGTTATGTTCATTGCTCAGCCAACAGCTAGTAAGTGCTCAATACATACAAATAAAACAAATGACCTATGCAAAGTTTTCAGCACTAAAGTAGGTACTCAGTGCACATAAGAAATATAATTTCATTAATGAACGGACTACTTAGATCCTTGAATCTCTAACCTCATTTCATGTTCCATTTTGTTTCAGAGACTGATGCCTTAGTTAGGGGAATTACTTTTGGGGTCCCCTTCCTGTTCTTAGAAAAGGTACCCCTGAATTTGTTTCTCCATTTGTCCCTCAGGATAACTTAACCACAAAGTGCTATCTGATCTGGCCAGTCCCTCTGGACTGCCTCCCCGAATTGGGTAATGATAGCAAGCTTCAATTGTCTAAATTTTTTATTTATTTAGATTACCTAAGTTTAATGGTGCCAGATAAATGTGGCCTTGCTTATGAAGATATTTAGGGTAAATCCAACAGCCTGCCAACTGTCTTCAACCAGAAAAGATCTCTCAAATCAACTTACATTAAAAACTTTGCTATTAACATAAAAATCTCTTTAATGAGTTCACTGGTAGAGATGTAGAATGCTGAGATGCACAAAAGAATAAATGATTTATTAGTAAATTTAATTCAATTTGTCACTAAGTCCTATCTATTTCCACTTTGCAATAACTTTTGAATTCATCAGATCCTCTCTTTCTCTACCGTAATCTAGACCCTCACCTACCTGGATTATCGTAGTTTTTTCCTAGCTCATCTTTAGCTTCTGGTCCTACTTTTTACAGCTGAGTTTGCATACTCCAGAAAAGTAAATTTTCTTAAAACTGTGCATTTTAGGATTGGATCCCTGCTCAAAAATCCAAAATGATTTCCCAGTTCCTACCAGATCAGATTCAAGCTCATCTTGGAAGTAAAAGCCTTCCTAGCATCTTCGATTTTTCTCAGCAACCTCCCATTTCCAAAGAACTGCGATTTCTGAGTCTTCTTTGCTCATGTGAGTCTCTGCTTAGACTGTCCTTGTCCTTCTATGCTGCCTGCCTGGGTTTCCATCACTTGAAAATGTCAGGTTCTGCTGACTCCATTTAACTTTTAGTAAGTGTTCTTTCTCTCTCTCCTACGTTTTTATCTTTTGTAGAAACGGAAGTTTCCCATGTTATTTATTATCTGCCTGACGAGACTGTAGTCTCCTTCAGAGAAGTGATTATCTAAGTATTCATTCCTAAAGTTTGTATAAAATTAACATTAATTTCTTCCTCTGATAGTGTCTAGTACACGAGAAACAAACTCAAGAAACCCCTGTAAAGAAAAACAACATTTTATGAATTCTCAAGTTGTTATTGGATGACAACTTAAGATAAGGCAGGAACCTTATTACCAGCAGGTGATGCTATCTCCTTCACTTAGTATTGGTTAGTGTGAGAGTGGAAACTACAATTGAGAGGTAGGGTGACGAGGGAGGTCAGCTTCAAGCTGAAAGGACTCAGCCCAGTGAGCTCAAGGCTCCTCCAGCTATGGACGCTGATTTCTGAGAAAGCCATAGAGTAAAGCCCAGCTGTGGCAGAAGATGTCGCTGACAGCCAGAAAAGGCAACAGATCTTCTCCAGCAGGCTGTCAGAAGGGTACCAACCATAACTTTCCCCAAGTTGGCAAGCATGAAGACCTGTGAAGGAGGTATGGGGATGGAAACAGTGAAAGAGGGGAGAGTGGTGGTGCCATTTCTGGGTACCTATTTTGTTTCTCTCAGGCCTTCTGTCTTGAGTAATTCCCAGTACATTTCCAGAACCTTTTCATTAGCCATTCCAGCAGTTATTTGCATCTGGATTAACACCTTTAACTGATCAATGCAATTATTGAAAGCCTTCTTCGAGAATTCTCAATATCATTTCTCCTACCTGAACACTAAAATTAATAAAGTAATTAAATAAAATATTAGAGAATAGACTATAGTTATTGTCTCAGTCTCACTGGTCTTTGAATAGATGACTAAAAAGTTGCCATTATATTTTCCTCTGCCATGTTTAAACTGAAAATCAAAATGCTAACCTAAATAGACAATCGATATAGTAAATCACAGACAAAAGCTTTGGAGAAACAAAGTGTCTTCTCCTCCTGACCCAAAGGGTCCTCTCTCCTCCCTTTCTGCAACCAGAAACTACCTCAAAGAGAGGGTCAGATAAGTTATAGATACCTATGTGTTAAAAGGTTAACAAAGCTTAAGGCAAATAAATAAATTGTTAATCACAGAAATTCAGCAGTGAGCAAGTTAGAGCAAGTATTTCATGGATTGACTAAGGTGGTAAAGAGAAAAAGGCACAACTCTTAAAATCATAAAGCATATAGCTTCTCACTCTGAACAAGAGGTTGGGTACTTTTCAATCCTACTAAAATTTACTTTTGGATGAATTTAATAGGCTGTGAAATACTCCCAGGAGACTCTTCCTCATGATGTTTGCTACTTTAGGGTCTGAGTCCTGGTTCCTTGTCATCCTTGTCTTGGCAATACCTTTCATTGTGGCATCATCAGCGACACAAAAACAGCATCTCTGCTGACAGCACAGGCAGAAGTTATATTAAGGTCACAGGAAGCAAACAGGTAGACAGACAAATGAATATCTTTCTGAAACCAGCATATCCAGCATGTAGATCTCAATTGATTATGTTCAGCTATCACATGGCTATGATCTCCCATTTCAGGGAGACAATGAGGAAAACAAAGAAGGAAAGCTGTGAAATATGATCGGAAAGATCTTAAATGCTCAACAAATAGTCTGTACAGCTAGAATTTCAGGAGGAGCAGCTTTGCTGTAATTCTTGAAGATTCCCAGAAAACCTGGGTTTCCCAGAATTCTGGCCTGATTTACATAAACAAATCAAGGAAATGTTTTACTGATGGGTTCTTCATTATTTCTCTGACAAATGCTAGAAAAATTGGCAAACTGCAGCATCTGTCTGATTTATAGTTGCTCTTTCTCTGGGGCTCCTGCAGTCAGGATATAACAGTATCTCCCGGAAACTGCAAATATTCACTTTATTTCAATTAGTTTTCTCCACACAGTCCACTGCTTCTTCAGCCAGCTCAGAAAACATGACTTTTAGCCTTGCTTAAGCTGCTTGACTTGTGAGATAAGCACTGGACTTCTACCTAGTCATTCCCTAGCAAGATTGGATCCTTTGTGTCTTATCAGTTTACCTGCTGGTATTTATTTAACACCGTTTGTGATGAGCTCTCACTTTTTTTGTCCGTTTGAATTTTGACTTGATATTAATTTATCTTTATCTTCTGATTAACACAATTCTACCCTTGTGAACTGGAGTCAAATTTGTCTTTGAATAGGCTAGTCTAAACACAAACGTTGGAATTGGACAGTACCCACTTTTGAATAAGACTTTTAAGCTGCCATAGTCCCTATTAGGCTTTTGAACTTTTAGCAACAGAAAGCACTGACATCTTTCTGTCAACATTTTCCTGAACCACAAATTGTGCATGCATTAGAAATTCTCTAGAAATGACATAGAAAGGCTAGGAAGCAAACGTATTCTTGTAGTGCAGGTCTGCAAGTCAGGGTAATTTCAGAATATACCACATAAGCTGAAAAGATGGCAGATGCAAGAATTGGATTTAACCATAGATGATAACCCAATTTTCTCCATAGCACTGTAACTCAATAAGTCTTTAATGGCTTCTTAGATAAACAGATGGATGTCATCAAAAGGCACAGGATGATAAATCTGATTGGTGTCTAAATAATTTGCACTGCTTTATCCCCAAAACAAGTAGCAAGAGAAAAATGGGATAACACACACTTAAGCCCCAGCATGGGAGTTTAAATTATTTGATTAGAAACAGTTGTATTTTCCCAGTGGCATAATATTGAAAACAACAAGAATGGCAAAGTCCAGGAGTGCAATCTATCTTTTTAATTAGGGTTCTTCTTTGGAAGATTTATTTTGTTTAGTTTAGCTGTATTTATTCTTATTCAGTTGACTCAGTTTATTTTCCTACAGATTTTCAAATATTCAATTAAACCTTTTGGAAAACTATGACTTTCAATTATCCCTGATAGCCCAGAGTTTATAGACCCTCATGCCCATGGTCCAAGTTCTGCTGGTCAAGCAGTTCCTGCTTCTTTGAGTAGTTCCTTTCCTTGGATGCTTTACATTTAGCTTATTTATTTATCTGGATCATTCAGTGGAATTAGATTTCAAATGGTTCATTGTCAAAAGGTTCTATATATATGAAGAATCTGACCAGGCCTTTCTAAGACTGGTACTGTCAAATTCTAGACACACTCTGATAACTTCAACCTATCCGTGAGATTTGTCCAGATGAATCTAAGAGAAAGGCTATGGCCAAAACAAACAAACAAACAAACAACAAAAAAAAATTCCTAAAAGGAAATATGTCTTTTGTTGTGAGATTATGAGAAAAATGCCTTAGCATAAAGGGGAAAGTATCAGTTGGGTGGTAACGCTAATGGTCCTTGTCCCCAGTATAAGACACTGCTTTCAAATATTTCTGGGAGATTCAAAAGTTTACTAAGATATAGTCATCACAAAAACAAAAAACAAAAACAAACAAAAAAGCTTTTCAGGGACAGAACCAAAATATTATTGGGATCCTAGTTTAGGAAAAGCATTCCTTTTATTCCCGAAGCTCAAGCAATTGTTTTAAAATATTTGTACTATCTAATGTTAGTTCCTCTGCTGAAGTTAATTCTTAGCAACTTGAAATAATCATAGTAGGAATTTTGCATGTAGCACTTACTTACTATGGGCCTGATATTGGTCCTAGTACTTTACACGTTTTAACTCACTCACTCTTCATGACAACTGTAAAGAAAAGAACTATTATTATCTTAAATTTATAGATGAGAAAACTAAGGCACAGATAGATTAAGTAGCCTGCCTAAGATCACACAACTATTAAATTGTAGAGCTAGGAATTAAATCTCAGAGAGTTTGGCTCCAGAGTCTATATTCTTAGTCATTTTAATGACTTACTGCTTTTCATAAGAGCTTGATTGATGTATAAGAATATCAATTATATTATCAGAAATAATGTCAAGATAGATTGGTTAGGTCACACTCAATATGAGGATAATAATCTCTGCTTTGGAATCTGGTTACTTAGTTATGCAGGTTGGGGGTTCAGGGGTTAGTCCTTCAGGAACAGTTGGGTTCCACATAACCAGTGCTTACCTTAAATGCTTTTAGGATGCAGGTATGTGTCAAATAATAAACTGCATATTTCAGCAGCACTAGCTATATATTGGTACACGTTGCTACCTGGTCCTTCATATGCTAAAGGGTGGCCTTGTCTTAATTTCAAATGATTTCTACTATAGTCTTCCTCTATTAGGCTTCTGCCAGGCTTCTGGTTTGCCAAAGGCAGGAGCCAATAGCTAGTCAATTGTGATCAATCCCCTGATTCGCAACATCTGACTGTCTTTCTATGTCCCACTGCCATTTTCTTTAGGAAGAGAGTATGGTCATTTACCATAAGTTACTATAGTGGTTTTGTAACATTCAGAAAACCTTGGTTGGCTGAAAAATGTTGGTAAAATTTTCCTGAAAAACAATTTGGCAATATGTATTGATAAACCTAAGTATGGTTCATACATACTAGCTTCAGAACAAGTAAGTGCTACATACAAAATTCCTACTATGATTATTTTCCCAAGGAAATAATCAGAAATGTGGACAAAAGTTTTACTCAGAAATCTTTTTCACAGTGTTATTTATAACATCAAAAAATAAGGAGGGGGTCTGGGAACAACATAAATAGCCAAGAAGAGGAGAATAATTAAGAAGTTTATGATACATCCATAAAATGCAATATGCAGTCATTAAAATTATGTTTCTGAAGGATTTTTAATGACACAGAGAAATACTCATTTTATAACATTCAGCAAAAATGCAGAATACAGACCTTCATTAAAAAATGATGCCACTTACGTAGAAAGAAATCCAAATGTGTCTAAAGTCCTGAAAAAAAAATGCCCCTTTTCTTGGTTATCTCAGAGTTATAAGATTTTTGTTTCTGTTTTCTAAATTTTAAATAATGAAAATATTAATTTTATATTCAGAAAATCAACCAATAAAACATAAGTACCCACATGCTATGAGGAGAACTAGCAGATGTTTGTGTGTGGTGGTGGGAGATGAGTGGAAGTGAATTGTAGAAGAGAAATTAGTCCTTCCTTCCTGGAAGGAATATCCCAAGTCCCCTGGCCCCTCTTCTACCTCCCCAATCCATGGCACCCACAGATCATGGGTGTTAATGTTTTATAGGTTGATTTTCTGATGATAAAATTAATGGTTTCATTGTTTAAAATTTAGAAAACAGAAACAAAAATCTTACAATCCTGAGATAACCAACAAAAGGCATATTTTATTTAGGACTTTAGACATATTTGGATTTCTTTTTACATAAGTGGCATCATTTTTTAATGAAGGTCTGTATTCTGCATTTTTGCTGAATGTTATCAAGTGAGTATTTCTCTGTGTCATTGAGTCCTCATTTCCCAGAAGGAATATCCTAACTCCTCTGGGCACCTCTTCCACCTCCCCTGTCCACAGCCCCTGTGTATGCAGGCACGTACTCATAGGCACACACAGGTATACAAACACGTGACTGTCCAAGTAGCCTGGCTCTTTCCCACTAATGTTGGGGATTCCTGGCTATTGCAGATGAGAACAGAGTCAAAGCATCCAATTGTATATTTTTATGCAAATTGCTCTGGCTAATAATGCTCCCAATATGAAGCCTTAAATTATTTAGGCTAAAACTAGACTGGACAGCTCTTTTAATACCCATTTGCAGATTTTGTAATGCCTTATAGATTGTGACACATATTGTGTGTCCTGGTAGCTTTAGGATAATTCCAAAAATAAAAGCCACTAATTAAAAGAATAAAGACTTGCCACCAAATATATTCAGAAGAATATATTGTGGGCTTTGAAAACAATTCAAAGGAGCCAAAACCTCTTTTGAGCCACATCAGTAGTATATCAAACCAACTGGCATTGGCCTGGGAGTTAGGAGGTTTGAGGTTATGTGCTGGTTCTCCTAATAATCAGCTGTGTGACTTTGGGCAAACTGCATGCCTTCTTTAGGGCTTCTATGTCTGTACTTGTAAAATGAGAGGGGCAGAGTATGCATTCATTCATTCATTCAGTGAAGCATTGAGGGTCTGTGATGTCAGGTGTGTGCTGGACGTAGAGGATATTGTGATAAAGAAAGATGGCCCTTGCCTCCATGTTGCTCCTAGTTTAGTTAAGGAGGCAGACAGATAACTCTAAGTGTAATGAGTGAGCTGGAAAAAATGAGAGTGCACCCAATTGTCCTTATTAAGAGACATGGAGGTCACTGGTAACCTCATTGTTGAGACTTTTAATAGGGAAGTGAGCGTTGAAGTCACATTACAATGTGCTAGGGAATAAATGAAGATGGTAATAATAGACACTAATGTAAGAAATTGTGGAAGAAGATGAAAGAGAAGGCACAGGAGCTAGAATAAATTGTATGTCCCAGAGTCTTCTCTGTACCTAAAATACTAAGATGCATATCACTCAAATATGTACATTTAACCTTCCAAGGTAACAGCCTTGAAAAGGGCAGGAACCAATTCAATGTATAAGCTCTGTGTTTGTATAAAAGTCAATGGTGGGCTGGGTGAGGTGGCTCAAGCCTAAAATCCCAGCACTTTGGGAGGCCAAGGTGGGTGGATAGCTTGAGGCCAAGAATTCAAGACCAGCCTCACCAACATGGCGAAACTCCGTTGCTTCTAAAATACAAAAAAATATCTGGGAGTGGTGACGCACACTTGTGATCCCAGCTACTTGAAAGGCTGAGGCAGGGGAGTTGCTTGAACCCGGAGGTGGAGGTTGCAGTGAGCCAAGATTGTGCCACTGCACTCCAGTCTGGGCGACAGAGTGAGACTTTGTCTCAAAAAATTAAAAAAAGAAAAGAAACAAAATCATATTGTGGTTACATTCCAAATAGTAAAAGGAAATTAAGATGTGGAATTATTACTGTGAGAAACTGTGTATTCTCAATCTGTGGCTATGTTATAAAATATAAGATGGAAGCGGCACAAGACAGAGGGCTGAACAAGATGAACTCTAGTTGTCTGATCCTGTTATGCTAATGACACTGAACTTGGAATAGAGGAAAGAGAACCAGCTCAGTCAGAGGAAAATGCATACAAAGAACCCTAAGCAGCCTGCCAAGCTGCTGCTTCCAGTAAGGAGGCTTTGACCTTGACTTGTACCATTCTTTTCTACTAAAGATGATATAAATAAATGGAAACTTCTTTTATTATATGACAAGGAAGAAACATTAATGCCTAAGCAGTTAGTTCCTTGGTATTCCTAGATGTGTTATCAAGATGACATTAAGGCCAAGAAGTGACAGCATGGAATTCTATTGCTCTAAAAAAAAAGCAATGCAAAAATTGAATTTAATTGTATAAAACAGTTAAAGTTTTCAATTAAAATTTCCAGGTAATTCTTACATTACCAGTTTAATATTAACACTTTCTTAAAGGACAAATATGGTTTCATTTTTTAAAGAAAAAATATATGTTTTACTTTGTGAAAAATAGGAATTTCAAAAAGGCAATTACATTAATCTTTCTGGTCAGAATTCAGATTTACTATGGTAAAAATTTGAATTTTTTTTCTCATTAGCATTTTATCAGTTGGACCAGTTAATCTGAGCAAGCCTGAAATCCCCAAGATTTCCTAAAACTGACATCTGTTCCCTTCTTAAGCTGCTGGTGACACACATGGTGTAAATTTACCAATTATAAGACTCATAGGTGGATGTGCGTCAGCAGCAGTGAAGCCTTGGGTTTGAATCTGAACTGCTCTGAGACAAAAGATAAAATAATGTTTGATCTTTGAATTAGTCTTTATAATCCCTTGTAGCTTTCTTTTTGCTCTTTAAAAAAAAAAAAACCCATAAAACAGCAGATTAAATGTAAGCTTAACATATTTCATGTTGGTGCCATTTTTCCTTCTTAAGTTTTCTATGCTGTATTTAATGCTTTCCTGTCAGGAAGCACTAGAGTATGGTACAAGGATTAAAGGCATGAACTTCAGAGCAGACACAAAAACTAAGTTCATATCTTGGTCCTGTCAATTATGAGCTCTATAACTACTGGTAAGTTTTTGAACTTCAGTTTTCCTAATTTGTAAAACAGAGACAGCAGTATCTACCTTACAGGGTTACTGCAAGATTAAATGAGAAAACATTAGAAAATACTTATTATAGTGACTGAATCACAGTAAATGCCTGAGAAACGGTGGTTTTTGTTTGTTTTGGTTTGGGTTTGGATGTAACTTCTGGACAGTTTCATAGACTAGTTGAAGATATTTTACAAATTCAGAAAAAGTCATAATAGAAATGACATTTGCATTAGGAGCTTCACTCTTTATAATTGTTCAGAACACCATGTTCATGTCAGCATAATTGATGAATATTTTAATAGGAAAGAGCTTCTTCACCCAATATTAGTCTTGAGGTACTTACTTATCTAAAACATTTTTTTTAATTTAACAAAACTATGGTAGCACATTATAAGCACAGTATAATTTATAGTAAATATATATCATCTTGTTTTAAGATTTTACTAACTTTGTTCCTAATGTTGCATTAGGAGTTCTACACTTTTTGATTTATCTTTAAAATATGCTTTTAGTTGGCCAGGCATGGTGGCTCACGCCTGTAATCCTATCACTTTGGGAGGCTGACGTGGGTGAATCACCAGGTCAGGAGTCTGAGCCCAGCCTGGCCTACATGGTAAAACCCCATCTCTACTAAAAATACAAAAAATTAGCTGGGTGTAGTGGCGGGTGCTTGTAATCCCAGCTACTTGGGAGGCTGAGGCAGGAGAATTGCTTGAAACCAGAGGGCAGAGGTTGCAGTGAGATGAGATCATGCCAGCAGAGCAAGACTCGTGTCAAAAAAAGAAAAAAAAAAAAGGTTTTAAAATGGTAGGCAGAATTAGAGGGAAAAAAATCCACAAACTATTTAAAAGTCAACATTTTAAAAATAAGGCAATTCTCATGAAGAAAATAAAGATGAACATTTTGTTCAACAATCCAAGAAAAGAAAAATAATGAAGGGAAAGATTCCAGAGGGCAGCACAGAAGTATCCATAAGATTTGTCCATTTTCAGTGGCTAATATGTGAGAAGTGGCCTAGCGGATGAAGCCTCAGATACTTCAGTAGGGAATCTCAGTATATGGCAACACACAGACCTGCCTCTAAAATCAGCTCTGCAACTTGTTTGCTCTAAAATCTTAAAATAAAAAATGTGGGGCAAGTAGAGAAACTTCTCTGCAACCTCATTTCTTTACCTGTAAGACAGGGGTATTTTTCTATACTCTGTTATTATGTTCACAAGTACAGGGAGACTATTTAATAAATACAAATGCCCATACATATATATATAAAAATTCTAGGTTAAGTAAGCTTATGACTCCTGACTCAGGAATCATACAATATAATAAATATGATTCTTATGAGAAAATAGAGCCTGTAAACTATAGATTGAACTTTGGAATATGACCAACTTATAAAAGAGTCCTGAAAAAATAATTAACTTTTTACTTTTAGATAAATTTGGACACACAGGAATACTGCAAATGAGTACAGAGATCTCATTTGCTCTTCATTCAGCTTCCCCAAATGAAAACATTTTACGTAACCAGAGTGCAATGATTAAAACCAGAAAACCAACATTGATATACTATTACTGAGTAGTCAACAAATCTTATGTGAATTTTACCAGTTTTCTCAGTTATGTTTTATTTGGTCCAGGATTTAATTCAGGATTTTACTGCATGTATATGTCATTAGACTCTAATGTGTTAGTTCCTCAGTCTTCCTTCGTTTTTTATGACCTTGGGACTTTTGAAGAGTTTTGGTGGTTTTGTTTTGCACACTCTCCCTCAATTTGGATTTGTCTGGTCTTTTCTCATGATTACATTGGTGTTACACATTTAACAAGAATACCACAGAGCTGATATTTTGCTCTTCTCCATGCAGCATGTCAGGGCGTATATGACTTCTATATGTTTTGTTACTAGTTATATTGACCTTGCGCCTTTGGATAAGTCATGTCTTCTAGGGTTCTTTATTACAAATTTACTGCTTTCCCCTTTGTAATCAATAAATGTCTTGTGGGAAGATACTCTGACAATATAAATGTGTTGTTTTACAACATACTTTATCCTGTTAACTTTAGCTTTCATCAGTGGTTCTTGCCTTTAACAATTACTACTGTGGTATTTTTCTAATGGTGATTTTTCTATTTCCCCTATTTCTACATCCATTAATTAGAATTCTACTATAAAAAAGTGCTGCCTTCTTCTCTCCCACTTCTTTTTTTTTTTTTTCCTTTTGAGACTGGGTCGCACTCTGTTACCCAGGCTCCGAGGCTGGAGTTTAGTGGTGCAACCTCAGCTTACTGCAGTCTCAACCTCCTGGAATCAAGGCATCCTCCCACCTCAGCCTCCTGAGTAGCTGGAACTGTAGGCACATGCTACCATGGCTGGCTAATTTTTGTATTTTCTGTAGAGACAGTGTTTCATCATATTGACCAGGCTGGTCTTGAACTATCTATTCTTTATTATTCAATCTGTTAGTGTGAACTCATGGATCTTACATGTATTGAGTTATAATCCAATACTATACTGATTTACTTTGTTCAAGTTGTTCCAGCTTTAGACATTAGCTGCTCCTTCAAGTTGGTTCCTCTGTCCTTTTAACATGTCTTCATACTTTTTTTGAGGACTTATTCTCTAGAACCAACAGACGATCCAAGCTTATATTGTATTGGCCCTTCTTAGTCCTATTATTGACCATACACCCAAACTCATGGTTCATTTTATTGGAGAATGGTGTTAAGAAACCAAGAGATGAGTGTTAAGTACATTTCTTGCTACTGAGATATCATTGCTTCTAGGACCTCTCAGCAGGCAGCATTAAGAAACATACAATTGTACACCAACACACACGCATACATCTATATTTCTATGTGCAGCCACCTATATGTGATTAAACTCATACTGATCCCTCTAATTCCAATCCAATGCCACAGGTTCATTCTAGTCTTCTCACTTTCCTCATATGTAACATTTTTCTCTGATAGTGAGAAAACGCTCTTATTATCCAGAAAATATTTACTTTGTTCAATCCAGCACAGACATTAAATAGTGTCAGAATTGCTGGTTCATGCTCCTGTTTGTAGAAGAAACAAATATACAACTATAGTATGTTCCTGTATACATGCATTTTTGGCTGCCTTTAATGTTACACTACATAGTCAAAATAACCCTTTTCTAAAGATACTTAGGTTGGTTGCACTTTTCTCCCTATACCCCCAACATAGTTTTATATTCATTTGAATACATTTAGGTTTATTTTCTACAATTTATATTTCATTTTGAGTTCTCCCACATCCTAACTGACTGGTATGTGAAAGGTCACATTTTTCCTAAGGGTCAGAGATATATACAAAGATATACTCAAAGAAGTGTCCCTCCAACTCCCCCTTTCATTGCTTCATTTTTATTCCCCATTTCACTTTATTTCCTGTAGGTAACCAGTCTTGTTGGTTTCTGACTTATCTTTCTACACTTCTTTTGCAAAAATGAGTAGACATTTGTAGATTTCCTTACAGTCCCTATTTCTCACATTAAGGACAGACACTAGATATTTGTATGCACTTTTTCTCATTAAATATATTTTGGAAATAATTTTCTATTAGTTTCTTGAGGTATTCCTTATTTTTCCTTACAGGTACAGTGTGTTCCATTTGTGCAGGTACCAAATTCATTTTACTGCTTTCCTATGTATGGTCATTTAGGTTATTTCCAACATTTCGTGATTACAAAAAAGTGCTAAAATAAATAACTGATGCATATGTAGTTTCATATTGCTGGAGGTATATTTTAGGGTAAATTCCTAGAAGTGGGACTGCTGGGTCATAAGAGTCGAAGTGTAGCTGTGTTAGATCCTGTCAAATTCCCCTCCAGCAGGGTTGTTGTAGCAATTTGCATTCTTCCCAGCACTAGGTTGCCACGCTTTCTAAATTTCACCAACATAAGAGGTAAGAAATAGTATTTCAGCAGTGTTTTAATTTGCATTTCTGAGAAATACTTTTAATGCAGATTTTAAAAAGTTGGTAGAGAGGGAGATCAAATGGACGGGTAAGAGCTGCACGAAGAGCTAAATTGGAACTTAGGAGTGCTCTAACCTAAGAAGCCTAGCAAAACATGATGAATCTGAAACATCAGGGAAAGTGAAAAGCAATAAAGCAAGGACTAAAGTGAGCCACTGGAAACATAAAAGGAAACAGAATATAACCTGCAAGGGAGTAGGCAATAGGTTTACAAAATTGGCTTGTTTTTATATGTAACAGAAAATACTAATAACAAATAATGCTTAAAATAGACTTTCAAAGTGCTTGAAAAATTTCACTTTTTTTAAAACATTTCACTTTTTTTTTAATTGCGTTTTAGGTTTTGGGGTACATGTGAAGAACATGCAAGATTGTTGCATAGGTACACACATGGCAGTGTGATTTGCTGCCTTCCTCCCCTTCACCTATATCTGGCATTTCTCCCCATGCTATCTCTCCCCACCTCCCCTCCCTGTGTCCATGTGATATCATTGTTCAACACCCGCCTATGAGTGAGCCCCTCCCTGTGTCCATGTGTTC
>NW_016107476.1:1342841-1374708 GCF_001604975.1 Cebus imitator
CGGGGTTTCACCATGTTGACCAGGATGGTCTTGATCTCTTGACCTCGTGATCCACCCGCCTCGGCCTCCCAAAGTGCTGGGATTACAGGCTTGAGCCACCGCGCCCGGCCTGCCAGTATTTTATTAAAGATTTTTGCATCTATGTTCATCATGGATATTGGCCTGAAGTTTTCTTTTCTTTTCAAGTCTCTGCTGGGTTTTGGTATCGGAATGATGTTTGTCTCATAAAATGATTTGGGATGGATTCCCTCTTTTTGGATTATTTGGAATAGTTTCAGAAGGAATGTACCAGCTCCTGTTCATATGTCTGGTAGAATTCGGCTGTGAACCCATCTGGACCTGGGGTTTTTTTGGTTGGTAGTCTCTTAGTTGCTGCCTCAACTTCAGACCTTGTTATTGGTCTATTCAGGGTTTCAATTTCTTCCTGGTTTAGGCTTGGGAGGAGGCAAGTGTCCAACAATTTATCCATTTCTTCCAGGTTTACTTGTTTATGTGCATAGAGTTGTTTGTAATAATCTCTGATGATGGTTTGAATTTCTGTGGAATCTGTGATATCCCCTTTATCGTTTTTTATTGCATCAATTTGGTTATTCTCTCCTTTCTTTTTTATTAATCTGGCTAGTGGTCTGTCTATTTTGTTGATCTTTTCAAAACACCAGCTCCTGGATTTATTGATTTTTTGAAGGGTTTTTTGTGTCTCTGTCTCCTTCAGTTCTGCTCTTATCTTAGTTTTTTCTTGTCTTCTGCTAGGTTTTGAATTTTTTTGATCTTGCTCCTCATCAATTTTGATGATAGGTTTAAATTTTAGATCTCTCCTTGCTTCTCATGTGGGCACTTATTGCTATATATTTTCATCTAGAGATTGCTTTAAATGTGTCCCAGAGATTCTGGTATGTGGTGTCTTCATTCTCATTGGTTTCGAAGAACATTGTTATTTCTGCCTTCATTTCATTGTTTATCCAGTCAACATTCAAGAGCCAGTTGTTCGGTTTCCATGAAGCTGTGTGGTTCTGAGTTAGTTTCTGCATTCTGAGTTCTAACTCGATTGCACTGTTGTCTGAGAGACTGTTTGTTATGATTTCTGTTCTTTTCCATTTTCTGAGGAGTGATATATTTCCAATTAGTGGTCAATTTTAGAGTAGGTGTGATGTGGTGCTGAGAAGAATGTATATTCTGTGGATTTGGGGTGGAGAGTTCTGTAAATGTCTATTAGGTTTGCTTGGTCCAGGTCTGAGTCCAGGTCTGAGTTCTTTGTCTCTTTTGATCTTTGTTGCTTTAAAGTCTATTTTATCAGAAATGAGAATTTCAACACCTGCTTTTTTTTGCTCTCCATTTGCTTGGTAAATCTTCCTCCATCCCTTTATTTTGAGCCTTTGTGTATCCTTGCATGTGAGATGCGTTTTCTGGATACAGCACACCGATGGGTTTTGGCTTTTTATCCAATTTTGCCAGTCTGTGTCTTTTGATTGGGGCATTTAGTTCATTTACATTTAAGGATAATATTGTTATGTGTGAATTTGATACTGTCATTTTGATGCTAGCTGGCTGTTTTGTTAGTTGATGCAGAATTTTGATTGTGTTGTTGCTCTTTACCATTTGGTATGTTTTTGGAGTGGCTGGTACTGCTTGTTCCTTTATATGTGTAGAGCCTCTTTCAGGAGCTCTTGTAAAGCAGGTCTGGTGATCATGAAATCTCTGAGTACTTGCTTGTTCACAAAGGATTTTATTTTTCCTTCACTTATGAAGCTTAGTTTGGCTGGATAGGAGATTCTGGGTTGACAGTTATTTTCTTTAAGGATGTTGAATATTGGCCCCCACTCTCTCCTGGCTTGTAGGGTTTCTCCTGAGAGATTTGCTGTGAGTCTGATGGGTTTCCCTTTGTGGGTAACCCGACCTTTCTCTCTGGTTGCCCTTAGCATTTTCTCCTTCATTTCAACCCTGGTGAATCTGACGATTATGTGCCTTGGGGTTGCTCTTCTTGAGGAATATCTTTGTGGTGTTCTCTGTATTTCCTGTACTTGAATATTGGCCTGGCTTGCTAGGTTGGGGAAGTTTTCCTGGATAATATCCTGAAGAGTATTTTCCAGCTTGGATTCATTCTCTTCGTCGCATTCAGGTACACCTATCAAACATAGATTATGTCTTTTCACATAGTCCCACATTTCTTTGAGACTTTTTGTTCATTCCTTTTTACCCTTTTTTCTCTATTCTTGCCTTCTCGTTTTATTTCGTTGAGTTGATCTTCGACCTGTGATACCCTTTCTTCTGCTTGGTCAATTTGGCTGTTGAAACTTGCGCATGCTTCGCGAAGTTCTCGTGTTGTGTTTTTCAGCTCCATCGATTCATTTATATTCCTCTCTATGTTGTCCGTTCTCGTTAACATTTTGTCAAATCTTTTTTCAAGGTTCTTAGTTTCTTTGCATTGGGTTAGAATATGTTCTTTTAGCTCACTGTAGTTTTTTATTACCCACCTTCTGAAGTCTGATTCTGTCATTTCCTCACACTCTTTCTCCATCCAGCCTTGTTCCCTTGCTGGTGAGGAGTTGTGATCCCTTTTAGGAGGAGAGATGTCTGGTTTTGGGTGTTTTCATCCTTTTTGCGCTTGTTTCTTCCCATCTTTGTGGGTTTATCCACCTGTTGTCTTTGTAGTTACTAACTTTCAGATTGGGTCTCTGAGTGAACTTCCAGTTTGTGGATGCTGAAGTTACTTCTTTTTCTTAGCTTTCCTTCTAACAGTCTGGCCCCTCTGCTGTAGGACTGCTGAGGTCCACTCCAGGACCTGCTTGCTGGGGGATCACCTGCAGCAGCTGCAGAACAGTAAGGGTTGCTACCAGTTTCCTCTTCTGCTATCTTTGTCCCAGAAGGATGCCCGCCAAATGTCAGTCTGTTCTCTCCTTTATGAGGTGACTCTTTGGATATACGGGGATCAGGGAGCTGCTTGAGGAGACAGTCTGTCCTTTATTGGATCTCAAGACCTGAGCTGTGAGCTCCATTGTTCATTCAGAGTTGCTGGGCAGGTATGTTTAGGTCTGCTGCAGCAGAACTGATAAACTCCCCCTTTTTTTTTTTTTCCCCAGGTGCTCTGTCCCAGGGAGTTAGGGCTTTATTTATGAGTTTCCGTTATGCTGCTGCCTTTTTTTTTCTTTCAGGGCTGCCCTGCCCAGCAAGGAGGCAGCCTAGTCACTGTCTACCTGCAGAGGCTTTGCTGAGCTGCTGTGGGCTCCACCCAGCTGCCGTGTGATCTTCCCTGCAGTCCTGCTTCTATGGGTGTAGTTCGAATGGCCTTGGCAATGGTGGCCCGCCTCTGTTATGGCAGACTCTCTCTGTAGTGGCAGGTTGCCTCGGCAACAGCGGGCTGCCTCAGCAATGGTGGGCTGCCTCAGTGATGACAGACTCCCTCCGTAGTGGTGGAGTGTCTCAGTAATGGCAGACGCCTCTCCCCCACAGAGCCAGACCATCCCGGGTTCAGCTATGCTTGCTGTGAAACTCTCAACCCAGAGAGTTTTCAATTACTGTTTTTGTGTGTGTGTGTGTGGGGGGGGGTGTGGGACCAGCTGGGCCTGATCACCTGGCTCCCTGACTCAGAGTCTTTTTCTGTTGTTGTTGTTGAACAGTCGCCCCTCTCCCAGTGTTCCAGCTGCCTGTTGAAAAGGCACCGGGATCTCCCGGGCCGGGACTCACTGAGCCGGCTGAAACAGCGGTGCTGAGATTCCTGGTGGTTTTTTGCCTAGGAATCTCCTGGTCTGGCTACTATTTCAGATGAGTGGTCGACTCTGCCATCTCAGGGCTCCAGTCGCCAGCTAAGAGGGCACCCAGACCAGTGTATTTTGTACGGAGAACTGCTGCGCCAGGGTGTGGGCAAAGCAGCCGCGTGGGCCGAAACAGCTGCGCTGGCTGAAACAGCCATGCTGGAGACCCGTGGGGCTCCTCTGCCTGGGAATCTCTGGTCTGTGGGCAATAAAAATCCGTCTGGAAATGCGGTGTCCACTCACCCTTTGCACTTTCATTGGGAACTGCAATCCTGAGCTGTTCCTAGTCGGCCATCTTCCCCTGATCTCTGAAAAATTTCACTCTTAAAGAAAAACTGTGATCTAAAAACCCACAAGAAAGGATATAGGAGCCAGGTAGCCCAGCAAGAATCAGCAGAAACTATAAATGGATGATCCAAGCAGCAGAAGCAGAGTCTGGTGACTCATACCTAGGCCATCAAGAAAAGTGATAGGGGCTCTGATCCCGCTTAGAGCACTGAGAATAAAGAATCTGTGAAACATTATCATTTTTTTCTTTTCTAATTTTTGTAGCGATGAGGATCTCACTATGTTGCCTGGGTTAGCCCCAAATGCCTGGCTTCAAGTGATCCTCATACCTTGGCCTCCCAAAGCACTAGAATTACAGGTGTGAGCTACTGTGCCTGACCTCATTTTTGAGAAAAGGGAAAAGAATGGTGTTAAAAATTATCAGACAATGATCTTATGAATGACCAGACTATCAAAGTGATATTTTTATATCTGGAAAAAAATAACAAAAGACTGAAAGAAATTTGTTAAACATAGAAAAAATCATGTAATGTGAAATGACTACTAAGACCGAGACAAACAGGTCACAAAGACAGAGCTGAGACAACAGGCCTAGTTAGTAATAAGGAACTGTTTTAACCTCGATAAAGTTTTCATTTCTATTTCATAAACCAAATTTCAGGCCAGAGATTAGGGTAGTTCATCATTTTTAAAACCTGAGACGCATCTAGAATTAATTTATAGCAAGGAACATGACAAAGGGCAGTAGAAAGTCTGAATTTACAGCTAGCTTAAGAGTTGGACTCTGGGAAGTTAGCACCAACATGTACAGGTGAGTAAGAGAAGTGGGGGAAATAATTAAGCAAATATACTAGCCTTCTACTATGTTTTAGGCACCATTTAGCCCCTACAGACATAATAAGGGAAACATCCCTGCCTTAAATCACCTGGGTGGGACACAGACAGTGTAAGAAAAATTTTATAATAGTAAATGGAAAAATAAAGCAGAGGACTGAGGCTGGGTAGACATGGGGACAAATCTCATGGAAGAGGTGACCTTTGAATTTGAAATTCTCTTGGTGCAAAAGGGAGGATGTGTATATTGGAGAGGGGCTGATAGGTAGGACAATCTAGTCAGAGGCATTGGTACCTGCAAAGGGACAGAGGTATAGTGCATTCATAACAAATGGTATTTTAAAAGTCCCTTTGGAATCCAGCACTGTGAGACATCTAACATCTCCCTAAAATTATCATATTTTCAGAAAACATCAAATGGGTCACAGGGCACTAGAAAAGCATTTTAAAGGATAGGATTAAACTTTAAATATGACCTTGAAACATCAGAGAAACTAACAAACTAACTGCTCCTTTTTTGTGTGCAAGGAAAACCACGGCCATAGATACAAAATGTAGAATGGCAGAAAAGGTCAAGAAGGGACAAAGGAGTCCTACTGAACTGCAAGTGGGGAAGCAGCCAGCAGGGCAGGGCAGCTGATTGAAAAGAGAGGTTAGGCACCGAGAAACAAACAAGGAGAGCAAAGCCCGAAAGTGCTCTTGGATTGATTCTGCCATACGGTAGATGGTAGACTCTCAGGATATCTTTTCCAGTAAGCCTCAGTTTCCTCATCTGTGAAACAAACGGAGTCCCTTTGTATTGTATGTCTCTTGAGTCAATAATATTTGGGAAGGTTGAAGAGCATTTTGAGAGTCACCAGATGTCTCGAGTTGGAAGCCAAGCTCTTTAAAGGCCCAGATGGAAGGACTGGGAGTACTGCATTGAACCTGAACTGAAGGCTGGGTGGTGATTTCAAAACCGCCTTCTATCACATAATGGATTATTATAGGGAGCATAATTAGCTGTTCTCTATTTCTAGAGAGATGAAAACAAGAAGAAAGAGAACAAAAGAAAAAGGAATCAAATTGCAGTGAAGACTGTTAAATAACGGAATAAATTAATCCCGGAAGTTATCAGCATGACTTTTGGGAATGTGTTCAGAAACAGTCTGCCTGTCCAAGATGATTCTGGACAGGGTCACCAGCTGTGGCTGCACACAGTTGGAGAAGCCATATGTCATTTCAGTGCCCTTCTTAGCTCTGTGTTTCTGCAGTTGTATAATATTATGCATAAATAGAGTAATACCAAATTACCCCATTTATACATTTTATGTATCTATTAATATGGACAACAGCTTCCTTTCCATTTTACCAGTAAAGTTTTGAATACAAATGTTACTCAGGCTCTCTCCATTACAGCTCTGCCTTCAGAGTTAATTGCCTCGCAGAACACTTAAGGAGTCATTTTTCATTGTGATGGTGAGCAAAGGGAAGGCAGACGGCATAGTCATGTTATTGATTTGATGATCCTTGCCTGGCTTGTTGAATAAATGGAACTGAATGTATGGTCACTGCATCCAGACTTTTAGGAGCTTCAAGGTTCAATTCAAATTATATCAGACAGCATTTTCAGAAAACAAGAATCCATTTATTCCCTCAAGGCTTCTAAATGATGATCCCAGGGACCATGCAGGATTCCTCAAACCACCTCCCTGAGTCCTGTGGACAAGTTTAAGTCTCAGCTCCTAAGGAAGAAGATGAGCTCTCGCAGGTTTTCCCAGTGCTTTTATTATCTGTGTGAAAGCTTTGGATATGCTACCCGTCAGTGAGGGAAGCCTGCTCAACTTGCATGGGCTATGCTAATTTGCAAATTATAAAGTGGATAAAAGGAGGTAAATTACTCTCTTTTCTGGAGATAAATCCTCTTAACTTTTTCCCTATAAGCTCTTAGAGAATATAGTTGTAATCAACATTTACCTTTTGTAGGATTAATTTCTACTGCTGGTGCTTGCTCCCCCACCAGGACTTCCATTAAGAGTAAGGGGACATCCACACTCAAAAATATCTTTGGTAGATACTATGGCACCATTAAACAGTCTATGGCAGGACTGGAGATTAAAGCAGCTATCAGTATAACATGGAGTTTTAATCAAAACTTGAACATACTTCCTCTGGAGACCACAGGCCCTATTAGGGATCACCTATGAAGTGATCTCCAGAAAAATGTTTATGTGGCTAGAATAAATTTTCAGGTCCACTTACCCACTCTTAGCCTTTTTCCAGTTGGCTGGCAAGTCACTTAATTTTCATTTTTGGATCTAGAGAGTTCTCTTCTGCCTGCCTTTTCTGGGCTCTGTGTGGCAGAATTATGCAGTACTGTCTGCTAGTAAAAGGTGAATTATATTATTTTCTTTTTCTGGTTTGGTTTTGCAACATGTTACAATAAGTATGAGTGAGGCGTAATATGAGCAGGTACTAGAACCAAAGTTGGATCTCTTGCTGCCAGCTTAAGAGATCCAGAGACCTTGGTTCTAGTCATTCTGAGACTCAGAACCCATCCATTCTTGATACAGAAGTAGGCTGCTATGGCCTGAATGTTTGCGCTCCACCTCCTACCAAATTCATACATTGAAGCACTAATCCCTAATTCAATGATATTTGGAGGTCGGGGGTCTTTGGGGAGGACTAATTAGGTTTAGGTAAGGTCAAGAGGGTGGAGCTTCATGATGTGATTAGTGACCTTATAAGAACAAATCAAAGCCCTTTCTCTCTGCCGTGTGAAGATACAGCTAGAAGGTGAACATCTGCAAATCAGGAAAAGGGCCCTTACCAGACACCAAATTGGCCAGGTGTCTTGATCTTGGACTTCCCAGCTTCCAGAGCTATGAGAAACAAATGTTTGCTGTTTAAGTCACCTAGACTCTAATGTTTTATTATAGCAGCCTGAAGTAATGAAGGTAGCAACCTTCTTCTGTTGAATTCTCCCAAATCTATGGAAAGTAGGACTATTTAATTCATAGCCAATTAAAAGTAATTTTTTTTTTTTTACTAATTGGAAGTTTTATATAAACCATGGTATCAGCTATCATAAGAGATAACGGAGAACCTCACAAACTTACCCTTTTTAAAATTTAAAACATTTATTTTTTAAAATTTTAAGTTCCATGTGCAGATGTGCAGGTTTGTTACATAGGTAAACGTGTGCCATGATGGTCTGCTGAGCCTATCAACACATCACCTAGGTTTTAGGCCCAGCATGCATTAGCTATTTTTCCTAAGGTTCTGCCTCCAACTTCCTCCTTCCCCAAGCAGACCCCAGTGTATGTGGTTCCCCTCACTGTTTCCATGTATTCTCATTGTTCAGTTCCTAGTTATAAATAAGAACATAGAGTATTTGGTTTTCTGTTCCTGTTTTAGTTTGCTGAGGATAATGGCTTCCAAATTCATCCATGTCCCTGCAAAGGACATGATTTCGTTCCTTCTTATGGCTATATAGTGCTCCATGGTGTATATGTACCACATTTTCTTTGTCCAGTCTATCATTGATGGACATTTGGGTTGATTCCATGTCTTTCCTATTGTGAACAGTGCTGCAATGAACATACGCATGCATGTATCTTTACAATAGAATGATTTCTATTATTTGGGTAAACACTCAGTAATGGGATTGCTGTGTTAAATGGTATTTCCAGTTCTAAATCTTTGAGGTGTTGCCACACTGTCTTTCACAGTGGTTGACCCTTAACGTTTTATTCATACCCATAACATTCTTATTTTGTTGTTTTGTTGCTTCAAAGGTAGCTTGGTTATTCCAACACATTTTGATTTTCCTCTTTGGCTTTGTAAGTTGTCTTGTTGAGTTTTAATTTTTTCCTGTTTTTCTCTTTGACCACAGTAATTATTTACCAGTCAATTCCAGAAATATCAGAAAGAGGTGGCAGTGGGAAAAAAGAAAAAAGAAAAGAAAAATGTGTTGGCCGGGTTTCAGCACTGGTGGTCTCATTTTCATTTCCATGAATTCTTATTTTTCATGTGAGTTTGTTTCTAATTGCTCAGTCTTGAAAGTGTTTGAGTTAACCTTTAAGGTTGACTCATTTCTGCCGCATGTTTAATTAGCCATGTTCACTATTGTTTATGCTTTTCATCCTGTTTTTCTTCTTTTTTCCTTTATATATTAATCCATTTCTCACAATCAAAAGTTACAGAAAGAGAAATTTAAAAGTCTGAAATGGGAGGACCCTGACCATGTCATTTTACAGTGATACTGGTCAGTAAAAGAAAAAGCTTGTGCTATCCTCAAAACACAAACAGCTAAAGGTCTTTACTCATAGCTAAGAAATGAAAAAGCAAAACAAAACCAAAAACATCTATAAAGGGCACTTTAATGTAAAACTTTCCTGGTTTTAAATTCTGGCTCCATTATTATTTACTATGTGGCTGTAGGCAAGTTACTTAATAACCATGAGTTCATTTTTCTCATATATGAAAAAAAAAGTGATAATACAGTTGACCTTTGAACATGATGGGAGTTGGGGTGCCAACCCCCTGTGCAGTTTAAAGTCCCTGTATAACTTTTCACACGTTCAAAACCTAATTACTAATAGCCTACTGTTGACCAGAAGCCTTACCAATAATAAAAACAGTTGATTAACACATATTTTGTATGTTGTATATTATTATAAATAAAGTAAGCTAGAATCAGGAAAATGTTATTAAGAAAATCATAAAGAAGAGAAAATATATTTACTATTCATTTAGTTGAATTAGGTCATTATAAAGATTTTTAGCCTAATTGTCTTCATTTTTGATAAGTGGAGGAGGAAGAAAAGAATAAGCTGGTCTTATTGTCTCGGGGTGGCAGAGGCAGAAGAAAATCTACATATAAATGAGCCCACACAGTTTAAACCCATGTTGTTCTAGGGTCAACTGTATATAACTCATAGCAAGGGCCTCCAACCCCAGACTGCAGACCAGTACCAGTCTGTGGCCTGCTGGGAACCAGCCCTCACAGCAGGAGGTGAGCGAAGGGTGAGCGTGAGTGAGCATTACCACCTGAGCTCCACCTTCTGTCGGATCAGTGGAGGCATTAGATTTCTCATAGGAGCATGAATCCTATCATGAACTGTGCATGCAAGGGAGCTAGGCTGCATGCTCCTTGTGAGAATCTACCTGAAGTGGAACAGTTTAATCCCAAAACCATCATCCCTGCCACTGACCCACCTGGTCTGTGGAAAAACCGTCTTCCAAGAAACCGGTCCCTGGTGTCAGAAAGGTTGGGGACTGCTGCTCTATACGGTTATAGTAACTCAAAGAACAGTAGTATGGTGCAAAGAATAGATTCACAACAAACAGTACATTTTAATGATGACATCAACCATTGATGCTTTTTATTTGCCAGTTATCTTTTGTGAAGTGATCTGTCCTGAGTATAACTAATATGTGGACATTTCCATAAGATTCAAAATAATTTATTTTTCTGGTCTTAAAGGGTGGAACCGAGTTGAGCTCTTTCAAACTTAAATAACATGGTTTTAAAAAAATTACTACCCAAGGAAGAAATCAGTGTTCAAAACATGAAAACAGAAGATCTCTGTAATAGGTTTCAGACATGCTACATTGGAAATATAAATTGCTTTATTGTTTTGTGTCATCTTTCACAAATATTCTCATGTTCATTGAACCTTAAATCTGAACAACTTGGTTTTAATAGATGTATTCCTTTGAAAGTATAGTTTTAGGCTTGATTTCTGTCCCTGAGATATGTAGCTTGATCCATCCTACATGAAGTATAAAAACACAAAATCCAGTCTATTGAGATTGTGTGCTTGAAGTAAAATTTTACATTGTAAATTATACATTTGTGGAGTATACATCTTTTGTATAACTTTTTTTGATGAAGAGTTTCCAAAATTTAAAGATAATTTTATTTATCAATTAAATATTTATCAAGAAACTATTAAGTACCAGACACTTGATAGCAGCCAGGGATTCAAAGATAAAATAAAATATAGCCACTGCCTTCAGAGAGCTTACTACCGGAGAAGAAAGAAAAGTACATAGCAACTTCGATATATGTTAGAGAAGGCGTGAGGTTTCAGGACAGTAAGGTCAAACTTGTGGGAAGAGGAATGAAAAGGACGCATGGAAGAGGAAATAGCATTTGTACTGGGCTTTGAAAACAAGCAGCTAAGAGAGGGGATTTCAGGTACAAGGACAACAATATGACAGACCATACATATCCTCAGAGAATCATAAGAAAAATATGTATGGAATGATAAGCCTAGCAGCAGTCATTCGCCGAGCAGCAAGCACAAAGATATTTTATCTAGTCATTTTTTTTTTCATGTTATAGGTGAAGAAACTGAAGGTATGAGAGTTTAAAATAGTTGTCTAAGGACCCCCGTGTGGCCAGTGGTGCTGCGCGGATAGGCTTAGGACTCTGAGGTGCTAAACCTGGAAAGGAAGCTGAGAGAGGCCAAGGAGAACACCTTTCATTCCAGAGTAAACATCTGGGCCTATTTTAACAGGCAATGTAAAGTCTGCAAAGTTTATGAGGAAGTGATATAATTAGAGTTGTGCTTTCTTTTGGCACCAGCCCAGGTGAGAAGCCACCACTCCCAGAACAAAACATGGAGGGAATAAGAATGGAAAAAATAAGATGTCTTTTCTGTCTGCTCCAGGGATTAACTCTACAGAGCTTCATGATAACTTAGATGGAAAAGGGCAGAAAGAGAGAAGACAGGCTAATTTGAAGGTTGCAAACTTGAGCCACTCTAAAACAGACTATACAAAAACAGACAAGTCAGGAGAGAAGAGCTGGTGTGGGAAATGCTGGGAGGTGACAGAGGAAAGGGGGAAGGAAGGCTGCCTTTATACCTGAACAGTAGGAAATCCAGGTTGACATGCTGCTGCTCAGCAGGTGAGAGGTATTGGCTGAAGACCCACAGAATTGGCAGTTAGATGCAGAGAAAATTTCCCTAAGTAAGTGGAGAGGGTAAAAGAAGCTGGCTAAGGATCAGACCTGGGGGAATGCCTGTATGCAAGGGGCAGATGAAGCTGAAGATGCACAGGAAGGATGTGCTCTACAGCCATTGCCTCTAAGTGAATTATAAGTGGGTGCCTGCAATTGGTCAAGGCACATAACAGCAGAGGAGGGGAAAGTTTCCAGCAGGTGGGGAGGTGTAATGGGGAATAATCGACAGTCAAACACTACAGAGATGTGAGAATTGAGGAAAGGGCATGTTAATGACTATGATGACTATGTTTATCACTCCTTACCACTGTAGACAAATATTAAACTTAGCAATTGTACAACTGTTTTATTTCACCTCTCTATTCTTTGTTCATTGCACTTTAACACAACTTGTAGGTATGAGTTTATTTGCAAGATTATTTGTTGAATGTTTATCTCTGCATTGGCTGTAACTTCTATGAGGGCAGGAACTCTGGCTCACTATAGTATACCCAGTGCTGGCATTTAACAGACTTTTACACGTTTCTTGAATGAATAAGGGTAGCAAGTGGGGATTCACATAACTGTATTTTGGATACAAGGCAAAATTATTTCCTTCTGTTGATTTTAAGCTCTTTTAATATCAGATATTTTCTCACACAGAGTCATATTTATTAACAAGAATCTCCGATATTTGTTCTTATCTCTGTTGTTTCCTGGGCTCTTTGCCTAATTTTCTAGTTTATTTTACCATTTGCCACATTTACGTTCTTCTTTGTGAAGACACATACACTGGCTATAAACAATATTTGGACTTGAGGTTAAAGGGTAACTAACATGCCAGATTTTTATAATGAAGTTTTGATATAATTCAGTAGTGCTATTTTTTATTCCAGCCACCTCTAACAAAATAAGTGCTAAGATTGTATCAACAGATGTGTTTCTATAAGTGTGAAGATATGGTGGCAGAATCATAGAAGAAAAACAGAGTCTGAAGGGACAGAAATTTCAGAGGCTGCTGGAAATTGGAAATTTGCTTTAAAAAACTGTCTTCAGAGGGAAGAGTCCTACACTGTAAGCCAGCAGACCTGGAGTCCATTCCCAACCCATCTCTGAGATTATGGGAAATGTACCTCTCACTGGTAGTATTAGATTCCTTTTACTCACTTCTAAAATAGGAGCACTATGAACCATCTACATCTTTCAAACACGCTGAGAAGATTTCATTAACACAATTTTAAGAATTTTTTAAATTTCAGGAGAAATCCTAATTATTTTTAGTCACTAATAGTCAATACATGTGAAAATAAAGTTTCCCAATGGCTCTGAGCAGCTGAAAAGATAAATTGAGGTACCAATTAGAAGCAAGTTATTTGCTCTCCCCACCCCAAACTGGTATGACTTAACATAATTTGTAGTATTAAACTGTGCAACGGGGTTAGAGTAAAATGCATCCTAGGAATCTAACCCAACCCCATCATTTTTTACGTGGAAAAATAGAAGACCCAGAGACTGAAAGACTTGCCCATGGTCACACTGCTAGTTAGTGGCAGAGCTAGGTCTAGATCTTAGGGCTTGTGACTCTAAGTCCAGAGCTCACACATACAAGTTTAGCTCTTTTCCTATGAGCTCATGCGCTTTTTCCTATTACATACACCGAGTCACAGTTTCATTAGCAGATGCCCCATAGGCATGCACAGATTTGCATTTTACCAAATTTCTGAAGTCACTAGCAAAAATAAAATTGTCCTTACTACTTTAAGCCCATTACTTAGCAGACACCATCTAGGTCCTTCCTCCTTGACTCTGGTTTTAAAGATTTTTTAGGAATAAGGGCTGTGCCCCAGTATCTTCATCCACAGAAGCACAGTGATGAGGGAGAGTCACACAGACTGAGGAACCAATGGCCCTGGGTTTGAATTCTGGCTCACTTACTCACTAGCTGTATTTACCCTGGGAAAGTCATTTAATCTCTCTAGAGTTTTTGTTTTCTGAATAGTAAAAGTGGAATAATCAGTTCCACAGATTCATTAAGAGGGTTATACCAATGAATATGTAAAGCACTTAATATAATGTCTGGTTCTCTTTCCCTTTCCTTTTTTCATTAAATTAAACCAAAGTCCTCTTATTATTATTATTATAAATAAGAAAGACATCCATGACACTGTGGGTAAACTATCATTTTACACATTATGTAATATTTCTAGATTATTCAAAATAATCTAATCATCCTGCCCAAACTTCTAAGGCTAAAGTAGAAAATTTCAAAATTTCAAAACCTTAGACTTCCTATTAATGTTCTTTTGGTAATGTTATAATTAATCATATATGAGACAGGATGATGGCAAAATTCTACTTCCAGTTGTAGCACATAGCTTCTTTTCAGCAGTGGCTATTTGGGCCATTCGTATTTTTGATCCCGTGAGAAAAGTTAATCTGCTTCTCATTAGGAAGAATCCATAAACTATGAAATCCATAATCTTCCATCACAAAGTGACAGCAATCATTATCATTGTCAATTTATGCTCCTGAAGAACTCTATTTACTTTGTCCACATTTCATCTTAATGTGCCTCTAAAACGCTTGGGGACCATGCTGTCCGGGGTGGCCGGAGACACATTTGGTGGTTTAATGTCATGCAGCAGAGTCACTTAATGTGTCCTGTTTTCATGTCAATCTTTCAACCACTTTGAGGTCAGAAGACAAAGTGGCTGCACAGTGAACATATGCATAAACAACAGCATAAATCCCACCTTAACCAAAGAGTCTGGCATGGCTGGCAGTGGTTGCTCGCAGAAAATACAGAAATGAAGCAGTAGGTTTACTGGGTGGGGGAGCGGGAAACGTAATTAGTCAGCTCTGGGAATGCCAAAAAGCCTACTTAGTATCTTTTGCCTTACTATTCTAAGCCACTTAAAGGGAGAATTTCTCCCAAGCACCTAAATTTATTATATTAAAAAGAGATTAGTGCATGGGTAATCTATATTATCCATGAAGATAACATAGGGATGAGTCGGCAGGCATAGTTTTGCTTTTGACCTCTGATTAAGATGAGAGCCATAGGGGAGGCAGTTGACTCATTTCAGAAAAAAACTAAAACGGCCACGTCTAAGCATTACTTGCCACTTATTACTGAAGCAGTTGCTGGTGGAAAGAATGTAAAGTCCAAAGATAATGCTATTTTTTAAATAAAAAAAAATAAATAACTGTTCCTTAAAAGAGATGGCCAAACTAGCACCCATGCATTTCTGAGTCACTCATTTTCAGGGTTGAAATTCAGTGTATGAGAGAAACCCACCATGCTCATGGGATGCTTCTGCCTTCACATATCCTCAAGCTCATCCTTCTTAAATGCTCTTATTCATGCCAATGAAGAGTACACATGACACTGACATTTAATAAGCTACATTTCAAACAAGGAGTCTGCTAAAAAAAATTTTGAGATTATGCAAAGTACTATAAGAAGACTTTTAATAATGAATGCTAATTTAATAACTGGACAGATATGCTAACAAATGGAGACACAAATAGCCCAAAAGCCAAGAGAAGACTCCTGGCACCCTGTCCTTCACACAGTGGGGGTAGGCTCAGGAGTGTCCCTATGAAGCTCCACATCTACATCCTCCTCAATGAATTCAAATCCAATTGCTTATTTTATTGAAATTAAGTGAAGCTTTAATTCAAGTGGTTGCTAAAGGTCACAGTTCTCAAGTCTCCTGTCATTGTCATCCTCATTATCAAAATAATTTATTAACTGATTTCTATGTGTAGGGCACTGGGATAAGCACGGGCGTATATAAGGACTTTCTGTAAAAATGTAGAATAAACTAAACTTCAGCAATGAGATAACTGGTGTCAGCATTTGGTTCCCAAGAGCCAATTTTGCTCCCAAATAATCTTTGGAATATATTTCCTCTCAAATGTCTTAAGATTTAATTGGCTGTACACACACTAAATATTTTGATGAGGAGTGAAAAACAATAGTCATTTAGTTCATATATTGGTGTCAGTATTTGCCTTGTTCAGGGAAAACCTAGATGATGATAGAAAAATTTTCTCTACAGATACTGCCTTTTTCTTGCAGTGAAGACATTTTATTTTCTTGTTTACCAACATTTTATTATTAAATATTTAAACATATATCAAAGTTAAAATAGTTTTATAATGAATACCAGTATTCTTAGCACCTAGACCCTACCATTAACATTTTACTTCACTTGCTTTATGATATATCTGTCCATCTACCCATCTTACCCATCTACCAAATAGATGTAGATAATAGATAATACTGCAATTTAAAGGAGTAGAACCATTGTCTTACTCCTCTAAGAATAGCTTGAAAAATCTACTCAATTTTTTTTTTTTTCAGAAAACAAAGAACAAGCTCATCCTGAATTATGTACACACATACTCATCCTAGTTTAATCGTCAGGCTCTGTAAAAAGTATGGTAAGCTATTTCAATCTATTGTCTAGCTGTATCAACCCTGTAGACATTTTCAGTATTCACCCAAATGCTTCCTTTTTAAAAGACATGAGCTGCTGATTATAGAGAGGCTCTCTCCTACAGATCATCAGGAAAAATTACCTGAGATGCTAGCAAAAAGTATTTTTATTCTTTTGTTCTACATTTGAGTATCCTCCCTCCCCAATAGTTCCTTGAGTGTAGAAATATGGTGCTTTCTACATCTCACTCCCCTCATTTATAATGATAGTTTTATAATACCCATCTTACAGCCTTGCCATGAGGATCACATGTAAAAAATAGAAAACCATTTTATAAAGAGTAAACTACGATGCATATGTAAGATAGCGTTACCATTAGTAATCATAAGCAGTTGTTAGAAAACACAGCTGAGGTAATGGTTTACATTGCTACTTGGCTCTTTCATATCAGTCAAAAAGGACTTCAAAGGTTAAAGGAACAGAGAATTGGCAGTTGCTTTCAGTCTGCTCATCTTATGAAGGATCGAAAAAACCTTGGTGTATATCACATAGACTTGTTTTCATTAGTGAAGTGTTTGTTTTGGAAATCATCCCAGTTTTAAAACAATACTTCCATTAGCTGTGCAAGTACCTATAATTATCCATCTTATCTGACCAGTGCCAAACTATTTTACTTATTGCATCCCATTTACCTTGGAGGTGCTGACAAGAAAAGAAGAAGACATTCACTCAATATATGAGAAGGTGCAGAAAATGTTTATGTCTTTGAATAAACATCCACAAATGAACTTTGGATAGAAATTCCTGCAATAAGATATCATCAGGTACGATGAATGATGAATCTGAAGGTGATGGAAACTCTCTGTTCCCATACATGGGAAAAATTCTGTTACATGAATACCTAATGTTTACAAGGCATAAAGTAGTGTATTTTCCATTTTTTTTTGTCTGGTTGGACACAAGTCAAGAAAGTGGGGAGCAAATTCAAAGCCAAGTAGGGAAGTAAGAAAAGATAAAATAAGCAAGGAGGCCAGTTCATCATCAATTACTGTTATTGAGAACTTGCCAGATTGCTAGCATTTTATTTTATGCGTAAGGGGAATTGAAAAGAAAAAACAGATTGAAATCACTGTCCTCAAAAAGCATTAATTCCAGCAGTGGTTGGAAAGAGAAAACAATCAGGACACAGAAAAATTCAAAATTATAAATAGATGGAATAGTATATGCACAGAGAGAAATAGGTGTGGTTTGTGATTTAAGCTTGAGTTATATTCAACATTGAGCATGCTTAGAATGTAGACAACACTACTGCAATGAGAAGACCTCTAAGAGGACAGGTATAATTATCCCCAGATAAAAAAGATGTGCTTTTCCTATAGGAAAAGGAAAAACAGAACAAAAGCTGGCTGTGCCCACCTAAGAGAGAGAGTTCCCCTGGCCCATGACCTCCATATGGTGCTGAAAGCAAGGGCGTATCTTAAACCTACTGAGATGGTTGCACAAAGCTATCATCCTCTGATGCCACTCAACGTTCCAAACATACATGTTCCCTAGCTTGGTTCCATATTCACAAAACAAATTTCTAATAATATTTATGACACACATACAGGAAGAAAGGAAGCTGGCCAGAAGGGTCTAGAACATCGTGGCTCTGCTAATGAGGTTTCTTATGGTAAATCCAGTAATTATTGGCGGTATAGGTGTGAACATACATACATGTGTATATTATATGCAAATACACATATATTCAACATATGTTTTTCAGAGAAACACTGGAAAATCTAAACTTATAACAATGTGGATATCTAGATATTTGGGTAAAAGTTTATATTCTCACAAAATTTTACCATGCTCTAAATTAGAACTTTGTAAAGGCCCTTACTGTGCTATTCGGTGATATTTTTGTTCCTTCTGTTCAGTCTACAAGTTTTGCTTAACTGCTGAAGGCTCCTCATTTATCATACCTGATTGCCCAGGGGGAGGGGCACCTGATGATCCTCGTGGTAGACAAAGAAACACAGTCAAAACAGCAGCTCTGTTCCCAGCACATGGTTCAATGGCAATTGGCTTGGGTGCCCCCTGAAAAAGAAAACCCACTTTAAGTTTGCATAATTGACACAGCATTGCTATTTTAATTTTTTTAACCTTATCTATCCTTTAGGCAGCTGTGCTGTACATTCCTGGTTGTTCGGGACACACCATATGTCATTTTAACACTAGCTCCCTGCACACTATAGATGTGCACTTGGCTTACATATGAATAAACCAACAAATATCACTATGTTTGATGAGCAGCTTGTGAGCCACAAAGTTATACAACTTTTCTTCCTTTTCCCCAATTGTCTCCTCTCACCAATAATGTGCAACATAGCATAGTTTATCTAAGTGATCACAATTCAAAGTTTTCAGTTTGCATATCTTTATTATTTTTACTGTCTATAGAGTGTACAACATGATGTTTATTACACACACACACACACACACACACACACACACACAGAGTGAAATAATTACTACAGTCAATCAAAGTAACATATTCATCACCTGATACAATTACCTATATTTTGGTGAAAAAAAGCACCTAAAATACACTCTTTTAGCAAATGTGGAGTATACAATACAACAGTATTAACTACAGCCCTCCTGCTTACATTAGAGCTATAGATGTATTCATCCTACGTAAGGGCAAATTTGTACCCTTTGACCTACATCTTTTCATTTCTTCCCCTTCCCTGTCCCTGGTGACTATTGTTCTACTCTCTGTTTCTATGTCTTTGACTTTTTTTTAAGAATCCACAAGTAAAAGTGAGATCAGGTTGGCATATCTTTACCATTATTTTAGTGAAATACCTACTTACTAATCACCCACCAAGGCACTTGTATAAATAATATAACTTTAGGCATAACATAGAATAAATAAATATATAATAATAATAGTAATAGCTAGTATTTTATTAAGTGGTTACTATGGATTCAGTGTTCAAAGTGCATTACATATGTTGACTTATTTAAACACACAACAACTCTGTACCATGAGAACACTGAAGCAAGAGGTTAAAAAAGTTTGTTCGAATTCATATAGCTAGGAAGAAGTAGCTGGGCTAGTATTTAAGCTCAGGTAGGCTGCCTCCTGAGTTCATGTTCTTAATCACACAATGCAGGCTTATGATGTGTGTACATACAAAGAAACATGCATCTCCACACATGTATACATAAACCTATGCACAAGTACACAGATGTGTACACAAATCCACACATGAAATCTGGAATTAAACACAATGTGACCTTTGGAACAATTAGGCTATCGGTTTATCCTAGGAATGTTAGTTTGGCTATCATTTAAAGAAGAGATATGGTTGATATATAAAGCAACATTTCTGAGTAAAGGCAAAATTAAACAGAAGAATAAGTACTATGGATTTAATTATTAGAACAAATTATTTGTTCAGGTTTGTTTCACTGATGATATTTAAACTTTTCAGAAGAAATACAGACATATGCAGTCATTCACCTAGAATATTCTAGAATACTGCTGTTTCCAGAAAGTTTAATGAGGCATTAAAGATAAAATATGCCTGCTTTCATGTAAAACTTAGACTGAAATTTCTGATGACAACGGTTTTATGTGGTTATAAAGGATTTCTCTTTTATAGCAACATAAATCTCATGTTTTAAAATTATCCTCATATAGATACATTTTGGGAGTATTCAATATAAAGGTGAAAGTGGCCATGGTGGTAGAAGCAAAGGGCATAAAAATGTTCCAAGAAAATGCTGTAAGCCATGTGGCAATACTTGTATCAAGTTACATGATCTATGGCTTTACACTTTAAAGCTTACATTTAATTTAACAGGCATTTTTGAAAATGTTAAGTCAAAATCTGCATAAGTACACAGATATTCTCCAATGATGTAAATATTTAGAGAATAGGTTTGTCATATTCCAAGGCTAAAATAAAAATACTATGAAATGTTTCAAATCATATTTACAGGCTACTAAAGTTATTTTAATTTAATAAATGCAAACTATATGTAAAGGTCAATTGGTTAAAATATATTAACAGAACATAAAAGGAACCCAAGGTTTAAATGATAGTGATATATTGGAAAAACCATACCTAAGAAACAATCAATAATTTCTACCAATAGGCAAGCTTTTCTTTTTTTTTTCTTTTTAAGTTCTCAATGTATTAACTGATACTATTCAGCATATCCAAAGCCATGTTAAAAAAAAAAAACTTGATTGCAAAAATTAGAACAGTAGAATTATATGTGTCTATAAAAATTTGAGAAATAGTGGGTCTTAGTTTAGGAGATTTAAAAAAACAACAAATGATTGAGTAGTATATCAATTTGATCTTTTTGCCAGGCTATCTTTCTGCCGCTTTTAACACAAACAGAAAAGATTTTAAATGTTAAACGCTGGTGTTTAAACATCAACAGCATCAGCGGAGAAAAAATTAATAAAAAATACCCACAGTTCAGGTGGAATATGGCCTAATTAACACTTTAAACTTCAGAGATTCAGCCACAAATAAGGACAGTGTAGTAGAATAACTCAAACATAGAAAGGAAATTATGCCTGCATCAAAGCTGCTTCTATAAAACATTCCTTTAAACAATTATTCTTATTCTTAGTTCTACTGCTCTTGTATAGAAAACATTCAGAAATTTCTGTATATTGATGAGCTATGTAAAAGGAGATTATTCTTCTATTTTAAAAAATCAAATTGACTTATAACTTGGTCTATTTTTAGGTAAAAGAATTTTCATAAAAGGATATTAGTAAAAATATGAATTATTCATTCTGTTTAAAATATTAGTTACTAGCACAGCTCTTTGATACTTCTGGAAGAAATTCACACAATTTAAAAAATTATTTCCAAAGAGTGTGCGGCAAATATCACTTTCAATGCAGAATTTTATAAAAAAAAAAAAAAAAAATAAAAAGAAAAGAAAAAAAAAAAAAAAAAAAAAAAAAAAAAAAAAACAACAAACAGACCACTTTATAGCACTTGAATTTTACAACAGAAAATAGCAGAACCCCACAAATGATAATGTTTCTGATACCCTGAGGTTTGTCAGTTGTTTTGTGATAACTACATAACCATGAATCAAAATCATTTCACAATGACATAACATGTTCACTGAGCTATGCAATTTACCATGTATTTTCCACTGCTGCCTTTGAAAGAGATAAGGCCTGGGTTTGTTTGCCCACAGCACTCAGCAACTGTGATTTACTTCTAGGCATTTTCATATTTGTTGTACTGCAAGAAGCTGGTGTTAGGCTCTGCCAGAAAACATCACCGACAGTTATATAATTAGCAGTCCTTGTGTATTAAGCCCACAACACTTTTTAAAAAGACTCATTCTGTTCACTCTAGTGTTTTTAAAACTATTGTACTCTTATTTTCAAGTTGCTGTTTTAGGGGCAAAAATTCTACATTAAATGCTTTCCATTTTTCAGCTATTACAAACAGAAAAGAAGTTACCAGAGAAGCATCTAGAATCTAAAGATTTTCAAGAGTATAGTGCTTAAAACTCATAATAATTTGTTCTGAAAATGAGGCCTTCATATGAGCTCTGGATTTATCCTGGGAAACTGCTGCTACATGAATCACGGCAGGTTTGGAAAACATCAATGGGTAAATTGGCTACTTGTTTCTTCTTCCACTGGCCCTCTCCAATGGTGAGTGAGGGATTCACTTCTGGTAATCATACTGAGATCCATCACTAGAACCTATATTCCAGCAGCTGAGGGCTTAACAGAATTATCTGATGTCCCTGGACTAGTCATTAAAATTTAAGTAGAGTTTAGTAGAACATTCAAGGACTCAAAAGATTAAAAAGATATTACATCCTTTCTCAAAAACATTTCAGTAGTTCCAAAGAAAAGCTTGTAAACTAAGTTGCTTCAAGGTGCAGATGGGTAACATAGTAATAATAGCCAACATTTATTAAGCATTTATTATGTGCCTGGTATCAATACCTACCCGATGAGGTATTGACTGTTTCCATTTTATAGTTGATGGAACTGAAGGTCTAAGAATTTCATTGACATAAATAAAGGTGCAGAACTAATAGGTGGCAAAACCAGAATTTGGATCAATACAGTCTATCCTCTGAGCTGGTATGCTTAAATTTATACTGTACTTCCTATAATAGGTAAGAAGACTGACTTATCCTCTAGAGTAAGACAATAAAAAGTAGTGAGTACTAACTAGAAAGTATGACTTCTTTAAAGACTCTTAATATGTTTGCTGACCAACAGAACGTGTCTATGGGTCAAAACAGGCTTGAGTCCAAATGACTCAAGCTCCACACTCATCTAATCACATCTTTTATTCTGCATAAGCTCTATGTTTTAGTCAAATTAGGTGCTATTAATCACTGTTCAACAACTGTTCCCAGGGTTTTCAGAATCATCTGAGCGTACTTCACTCTTAATCTTCCTACTGTCTAAGGGATCCTTCCCACAGGTTTCCAGCGTTCCTGATCTTATGCATCCCTCAAAGCCAGCTCAAATGTCACTTCATCTATAAAGCCTTCTCTGATCTGAGATATTTAGGCTCTCCCTCCTTAGTTCTTTAACATTATCTTTGTGGCCCTCTTTATTTTCTGCTTTGAATAACAGCTGGGTAAGTGTCTACCTTCTTATTGGATCAAGCTCCTTGAGAACAGGTCCGGTTTCTTATTCATCTCTATACCTCCTGTACTCACTTCCTCTCTTTGAAATGTCCAATCACCGTGCTTGTGCTGCATTTTTGGGACCTATGTGTCCTGGTGTTTTATTATACTTATTGATGTAAGTGTTGTATAGCCCTGCTTCTGCAAAACAGGTATTATGTTAGATTCTTCTTTGTCTTACCTATAGCATCTACTGGATTGCATTGTACATGGTAAGTGAAAGACTCATCGAATGAATAAATGAAGTTGTCACAAATGTCACATGGTGAAATAAGCAATAAGACATGTCCAAATTTATTTCCAAATTGTGGATATTAAAGGGTTAATGAAACACTAAAAATAATAATAGTTAACATTTGCTGAGTACTTCCTTGATGCCAAGTGCTATGCTAAGTTTTTACATGCATTGTTGTATGTAATCTAAACAGCAACGCTATTAGCAGGATACTGTTATTTTCCATTTCCTACAGATGAAGAAATTGAAATTCAGAGAGGTCAGATGGTATTCTCAGGGTAAGACAGCTAGTGAGGGGCAGATCCAGGATTTGAACTCTGATTCTAGAATCTAGGTTTTCAGCCACTATAAAATATTACTAAAAAATATAGCTTAAGAAGCTAAAGAGTCTCTCATTCTCTTGGCCTATTAATAGTAAAAATCAATTTAGAATATCAGTTATAACAATTATATGCATAGACCTTCCCCATTTCTGACTAGTGTTCTGAACACATGAGTCCTCAGACCAGCTCTCCCACTATCTAGCTGTTTAATCCTGGACTTGTTACTAAGTCAATTTCCCCCACTGGAAAATGAACAGATAGGGTGGATGATTTTTAAGGTCCCATTCCTATTTAACATTCTGTGACTATCATTTATAAATAACCTCCAGAACCTGTGACATATCAATATCTAATAGTTTGCCTACGTATGATGAAATTTAAAATTTCCAATCCTTAGTATTTTTTCCTTCCTGCTCAGTTACTTTAAATGGCACATCTAATTTTTAAAGAACATTTTTATACCATATGATGAATACATCACATAAGACTAAATGGCTACCATTGCATGCCAAAAAAGCAATTAGAAAATTGAATCAAGGAATTAAGGATTAATGTGGATATGTTATACCTGTCAGCAGTAATAAGTATTTTGACAAGAACAGAATAAAGTCTGACAGTATGCACAAATACTAATCTGATATATGAGTGAAATATTAAAAATGCAAACAACTACACATTAATCACTCTAACATTTCCCTACTAAAATACTTTTAATGCTATTCTTATCAGAATTCATCCATAAATAAAAATGAGTCTTTTCAACAGCTTGCATGACTTGGTATTTGCAGTTTAATGAGTGTTTATATTGATATGAAATTTAGTTTTTAGTCACATTAGTAAAGTTGAATTAATTTACTGAGTATTGTATTAAGTCAGCCTAATGGCTGGGCTCACAGCTAGTCAAGCGTGCTGATTCCATAGGATCAGCAAATACTAAGATTCCAGATTTCAAAAACAGATTCTCTGATTCCATGGTTTAGGCTTGGGGAAGAAAAATAAAAGTAAAAATTATATTCTTTCTTTACTTACTTTTTGCTTTGCATGAAATGATAAAGGAGAAAAAAGGCATTAGCTGACTTTACTCAGTAGGAAGGAGAATTCATATTAATAAGAGAAATTAAGCTGATGGACACTCTCAAAAATGAGGTTAAATTGCATTAGCAGCCAAGTCAAAGAGAATAAAGTATTACACGTGGGAATAGGTAAAGGAATAAAACATAATCTTCACAGAATCAGGATGCTGCACTTGCGGTTCCGAAGGTATTCCAATTGTCAACTTCATTTTCATATCCTACCAAATATCTCTCCTTGCTGAAATGCCTCCATGTTCAATCTGTGTTCAGAATTTCTAACTACACCCACACATGGACACAAACACACACACTCGTATATACCCATATTTAAGGATTATCTTTCTTGTATACTATCTAGATTAAATGAATTTTATAGTTATTTTAATTGTGTGGCAGTGACTTGAAGGGTAAACAAGCTGGATTGTGACAGCTTCAGTTTTATCACTATTTTTCCCCAGGTGTTTAGGTCCCAGAAAGTAAAATGAGACAACACTACTTCTCCTTGAGCTATTATACAATCATGCTTTGCACTGAGTTGGTTAATAATATGAATGTTAGTAGGAGGTGACTTTGAATAAATTATCCTTAAAAGTTGATGCCTGTTAGCATTTTTCAAAACTTTAAAATAGATTTTCTATTAAGTAATTATCTTAATTAGATTTGTAACAACCTATACTTTTCTCCACAGCTTAGTGCAAAAAGCAACCTAGCCACTATACTTTATGTATGAATTTAAAAATCGAGAACATCTTTTCTGGCCTTGAAAAGTACCGTTAAGTGTGAGAGACAACTGTGTCTGCCAAATCAATCACTTCCCATCTTGCTCATGCCCAGACTTGGGCTTTTTTTTTCAGGTCCCTCCACGCACCTAGACTTCTTGCCAACATCTACCATTCCTGCCATGTTGGCTTAAACCTCTCTACCTGCAAGAAGCCATGCCAGGTCATGCTAGGCCACTACAGGACCTCATTGCTCTCCTCTATCTCAATGCTTCAGAGTAAATTATTTTTCCTTTTAACCCATTGAGAGGAAGTGTAACGTGGTTATGAGAACAACTTTTAGCACCCAACTGCCTGTGTTCAAGGCATGCTTTCATCCAAGCATGCGTTTGGTTAAAACGCTTAACCTCCCTGTGCCTCAAGTTCTTCATCTGTAAAGTAGAGCTAAAAATACATTACTCATAGTGTTATTATAATGATTAAAGGAGTAATATATATATAAAGTATAGCACACATTAAGTACTCAGTAAGTCAGAGATTATTATTACACCATTCTGCCCAGTTTTCACTTTGCTTTGGAATTGCTCTTCATTCTATGTGAAGGATATGCTCAACTCAAAAGTAAGATATCTGTGGACACAGACTATGTTTTTAAAATCTCTGTTAATGGCTTCAAATGAATGAATTAAGAAATCCAGCTGTCTGGGCATGGTGGCTCACACCTGTAAACCCACCACTTTGGGAGGCCGAGGTGGGTGGATCATGAGGTCAGGAGATCGAGACCGGCCTGGCCCACATGGTGAAACTCCATCTCTACTAAAACACAAAAAATTAGCCAGGTGTGGTGGCACGTGCCTGTAATCCAGCTACTGGGGAGGCTGAGGCAGGGGAATTGCTTGAACCCGGGTGGCTGAGGTTGCAGTCAGCCGAGATGGTACCACTGTACCCCAGCTGGGCAACAGAGCAAGACTCCATCTCAAAAAACAAACCAAAAGAAAACAGAAAAAAAAAAAATTCAGCCTTGAGGAGAGATTTTTATTGATGGTTTTCAGGGTAGGAAAAATCTGATCCCAATGCCAAACTTCCCACACTGCCCCTGAATGCCTGCCTGTTCTTCCCATTTTTGCTCCCTGCTTTGATCAAGGAGTCTGACCTGACTGTAAGCATTATATGCTGCATAGAATAGACTTTCCCTGGCACCTAAGATGGAGGTGTTTAAGAAATATTTTATGAATAAATGAGTATTTGTTTTCTCTTTTCCAAATTGGGAGCAAGGTAAATCTCAAAGTTATAAACAAAACCTCAATCAATAGATGTAAACCATCAGGGAAGTTAGAAAAATCAAGATCTTGGTATTACTTCCAAGGCTAGTCCATTCTAAAACACATTATGTCATTCATTAATGTAGAAAGCCACCATAAGAACATAGCTGATAGATCAATTCTTTTTAAAAGGTAAATGTGCTAATTACTGGTGGTAGAGTGCTACATAGGCACAGTACCTACTCTGGTGAAGCATTCTTTTAAGTTAAATGCAACTCTGACTAATTTAGAGCTGAATGCACAGAAGAGTTATATACAAAATCCTAGGGGTGGTAGTGGAGGGAGGCAGGCAGGGTGGGTATGTGAAGTTCTGGAGAAGGACTTTACCTTGAGAAGATGACTAGGAGTTAACCAGAAGAATGATGAAGGAGGATTTCTGGTAGGAGTAAGGGCATGCACACAGAGGTGCAAAGATATATGGCTGGTACTGGAAATTGATAGAAGTTCACTGGGGATACAGCCTAGTAAATATTCTGTAAAGAGGGATGAGAAGAGGCAAGAGAGGAAGACTGCGGGCGTCCATAATATCCGGATCCCTCATTAGCCCTTCCCATACTTCCTGGCCATGACTGGGATTATTGCTACCTGCTTAAATGTTGTACTGGGATGCTCAGACAGAACCTGACATGTGCACTACACAGTGGGTCATGGTGCAAACTTCATCAAGACACAGCGTACATCACCCCTCACGAACACTAGCAAACCATTCTCTATGAGGACCTTGCGGTGTCCCTTTATTAAACTATTAGTCAAATCTGTTATACTGAGTGAACATTAAATTAAAACATTTATTCCTGAAACTTCAATCATAAAAGTAAATCAAGAAGCACTGTGAAAACTAACTGTCAGCAGAAAGAATAAAAGTGCAGATTTGGCAATATTCTTAATGAGGAATCAGATGTTAATAGATCCACATAATAAATGACTTTCTACTACAATTATTATACCAGTTGCAACCTATTATAAGTACAAAAGCATGGACAAAACTATGAATGAAAGAGTTGATATGTCTTGGTACAAACGCATGTATGTAACTACCTGGATCTCTCAGAGCATGAGTCATTCCGGATTACAGAGTTTCCCCAGAAAGCTGAACATTAACCCTACAAGAGCTAAAACTTTGCTGTTTTAGGGTATTTTAAAAAATTACTGCAAAATTGCTTAAAATAAATATCCCTTTCTCTGCTTCTCAACAAGACTATAATATATTAAATACAATTTAATATTGTCTTGATGTTCCATGATCAACATTATGAACATCAGCTTTCACAGAATGCTAAAGACACATAGAGTTGCAAATGTGTGAATAAGTGTGTTACAGCTGTAGCCCAAGGGTTTTCTTTTCCCTCCTCTTCCACAGTCCCAGAAACCACCAATGCCAGCTTGCTTGTTACTTATTTGTTTCTTTATATAAATGTACCCTAAAAATTATGCAGCTGCCAGTGGGTAGTGACTGCTTTTCTGTAAAATCCATCAGTGATGCAAATATTGAAATGACCTTCTCAAGAGGTTGTCTTATTTTCCACAGTAGCTTCCCTGCTGCTGCCAGTGTGCTGTGACCTGTCAGTAACACCCAATGCACTGCCTAATTTCTACATTGCCGATCCCATGTACCACAGACATCCTCCTGACAGTCTGTAACTATCCTCCTATGTCCCTTAAAGTTTGTAGGCAGAGTAGCCTTTGCAATTTCAAGAATTTTGACAATAGAGCTTGGAAGCAATCTTACTATAAAGTCTAGAAATACTTCAGCAGACCCAAATGACTTTACTGGACATGAAGCAGATGTGGATTCAAATATTATGGGATTTTGAACAAATTATTGAACTTGTCACAGTTTTTCCATACAGGGAATAGAGATTATAATGCCAATCTTGCAAGTTTACACTGAAGATTATAAAGAATAATGTAAGCATAAGGCACTTAGCATAGTGCATGGCAAAAAGTAGTTGTTTAAATTGCAAATGCAATTTTTTAAAGTCAGAACCAATTGAATACCAGCAATTTTATATGGGTCAATGTTAATAGTTCCCTTTCCCTTCCTCCCACTTTGTTTTGGTGATTGATGGCAGGCAAATAAGGGAGGCTTATACATCAAGATGTTTTCTTATCTTTCTCTCCTGGGTGATGTCAGTTTCCTTAGGCTTGGTCTGAAAGCATGGCACCAGTATTCTAGTGTCTAGTCTAGAATCGCGTTCTAAGCTCAAATATTAGCCTGCTGTGGAGATGATAACCAATCAATGCTAGTGTTGGAAAGCTCAGAGGCAAAAGCCATTAAAAAGGACATATTCTAAGGAAACCTTTCTGCTTACACAGCAAACAGAAAAATATTTTATGGATGGATATGCTTAGAAATGCCTCCTAAGGGTTTTCTGGTATGTCAGTGTGTGGCTTGGGAAGCCTCTTTGCTCACTAGCTGTCTCCTCATTATTTCCTAAATTAAAATAACCCTAATTTTATAATCAAGTGGGCTAAGAGGGAAAAATGAGAGAAAGGATGTTAATAGACAAAGGATGCTTTCTGCAGGTCCCTGCGGTATTCCTGAAGGGATTGAAGTTATTTCTAGGTTCTCTGGAACTTACAGGACAGGACTTGCTACCCCTGCCCATGACCTCAGATATGTGGAATCCTTGTGTGACCAAATTAAGTATATTTGTGCAGCATTCCTTTAGGTTTTTTCCTCAAATTATCTAATTTGATTGTGCGAACTCAACTGCCACATCAGAGCTTCCTTTAGAAAATGAAGTATGTGAGAGTGAATAAAATATCTCTTCAAATCTGTCTTTTCCCCAAAGCTCCTTTTTCAGTATGACTAAAAATTAATGGTCAGAGTCTGTGTAATGATCTTTTCCCTAGTTTTACTTATGCTGCTTTACCAACTCCCTGTTGGTCCTGCTAATTATCTAGTTGACTAAGCCTTCGAGGAGCCTTCTGTCATTGGGTGGCGCCCACTGCACACATCTGGCTCACTGTGTCCTTTTAAAAGGACAGCAGTTAATTAAAAGACCCACAGCACAAATGTAGGTGTCAACCGAGAAGCAAATCTTGGTTGTTTCCTCAGTTGTTCTCTGCAGAGGGTTGACAAGCATCTCCTAAAAGTTCATGTGCACCCAGAACCAGAATTTAACCTCTTTTGGAAATAGGGCCTTTGCCAATGTAATTAGTCAAGAGTAGGTGAGAGGTTGTACTTCATAGTGTAGGCCTAGCATACTTTAGCTACGAAGAGATGTCACACAGAAGAGTCACCAAAGAGTTGACCACGTGAAGACAGAGGCAGAGATTGCAGTGATGCATCTACAAGCCAAGGAGCACCAAGGTTTTCAGGTAACACCAGAAGTGAGGAGAGGGGCACGGAAAACGCTCTCCCGCAGGGTCTCAGAGGAATCTACCCTGCCAACACCTTCACTTCAGACTTCTGGCCCCAGACTGTTTTTTTAAGCCACCAAACTTGTGGTAATTTAGCCCCTAGGAACTAATACAGTCTCCCTAGTCATAAACTAACCTTCAATAGAATGGCCAAGGAATATTGATTGCCTGCCAACTTTTTCTTTTGTTTTGTAAACAATCATAATATGTAACTAGGACCAGTCCCAATACCTCAGAATACCTCCCCTATTTGGGGGACATTCAAGCCCCTTTCACTTGAGAAATTAGCTACATATCACACAGCATGGCAAATTCAGCCCTCGGGAAGGTCAACGGGGAAATTCATTAAGTTATGGGAATTTTGTGATCATTGTAGGATTGATGATGTTCATAAAATTGAAAATAGTTGTAATTGCTCCTTAGAATGCAGATATAGTATATGTTATACGTTGGACTCCCTAGGACATAGATTCTGAGACATGTGTGCAGGAGGTTCCTTGGGAAGCAGCCTCAGGAACAACACCTGTGTGGGGTGACAGAGCAGAGCCTGGCAGAGGGAGAAGATCACATGTGGTGTGGCAGCCTCTAACTGATTTGGTGGTTCCTTAGAGTTGTGTCATATTGAGACAAGAGTCTAAGCCTTTGAACCTATCCATGAACGGAGGCTGTCCTCAAGGAGGGGGCATGACCACTGGGAGAAGCAGCTTCTGTCAGCAGAGGGTGATTCCTAGAGAAGGACTTGGCTCCAAGTTGTGAAAATGAGAGGCTCAGTCTCCAAGTGGGAATGTAGGCAGCACGTCTCAGTCCTACTACAATATGCAGAGTTCTAAATAAAAATTTCCTTATTAGCTAAGAGTGACTTTGGCCAGGCCCAATTTAATATGTTATGGTATAGATAAGATTATTGGGAATTTACACTTTTGTTCCTTACTGGGCTTCTGAGGCAGCTACATTATTGCCGTTCCTAATTCTCTCATATGAGTGCTTGCCCTTCAGGACTGCAACCTTCTTCAATTTTCCTACCTTGGCTGGCAATTCTGATGGTGATTTTTATCTTCAAGAAAGGGCAGAAATTATGATCTCGGCACTAACTCCATGGCTAGGTCAATAGTCTAAAGAACTGAGTAAGCATTACTCAATATTTTATTCTTTGCAGTTGGTATTCAAATGATTCAATGTATCTTACTTTTTGTTAAGTCATGAAGCTTTCAGAGGAAGAGGTCACTTTTTCTCTGAAATAAGTTCACCCTTATTTTGCATTCAGGGACAGAAGAAGATGAGTAATTAATTAATCTCACCAAGGTTCTATAAGGTGTCAAAAGGGATGGCAGAGAAGATGCCAATATCCTCTGTTTGCCTGCTAAGTCATATTCAGTTTTGGAAAACTGCAACTTTATATGTCTTTTCTCTAATAATAATAATGTCAACAATTATTAATTGAACATGTATTATTTACTGAGCACTCCCTTGGGAAGTAGAAGGTAAACTAAAAAGCAGTTGCTGGACACTGGGCAAAGTACTAATACATGTTCCAAGTATGAGCAAGATTAAAAGGTTTTTGAACCCAGAACATGAGTATGTCATGTTAGTTGTAAAAAGCTACTGCAACAGGCCAGGCGCAGTGGTTCACACCTGTAATCCCAGCACTTTCGGAGGCCGAGGTGGGCAGATCATCTTAGGTCAGTGGTTCAAGACCACCCTGACCAACATGGCAAAATGCCGTCTCCACAAAAAATACAAAATTAGCTGGGCATGGTGGTGCACGCCTGTAGTCCCAGCTACTTGGGAGGCTGAGGCAGGAAAATTGCTTAACCCCAGGAGGCAGAGGTTGCGGTGAGCCAAGATCACGCCACTGCACTCCAGCCTGGTCAACAAAAGCGAAACTGTCTCAA
>NW_016107476.1:1374738-1396085 GCF_001604975.1 Cebus imitator
AAAAAAAAAAGAAAAACAGAAAAGAAACTACCTTAACAAAGCAAACTAAACCCTTTGGGTGGAATATTTACATCAACACTTCTGAGATAAATATTGGTTCCTATCACACTGAGGCAAGAAAATACACAGCAAAGGAGAATTCATTATCTGAGGATTAACACATGGAGGAAGACACTAGGGGGAGGTGTGAGGTGACAACACTGCGGTTCTACATGTAGACTTCCCGTTGGAGAACAAACAAGGAAGACGCTTTGCTAACACAGATTCCGAATCTATCAATAGCTGCATGTCTGTTGGCAATCTCATTCCATTCAAAGCAAGTAGAAATGGATCATATTACCTAACTTGACAAGCTGACAGTTTCATTTATCAGAGTAAAACAATAATGAAGCAGATATTCTGGTCTGGTTCCGACCAGCAGAGAACTGAACAATAATATGATAAGAACCTTCAAGAAAGTAGCCACTCTCTTTCAGAATTGACAATACTGGACATGAGTAAGTCATTCCTCCTACAGATATCTTTCCAGAACAAACTTTGGGCAGGACTGTTGTAGGTACTAGGCCTACAGTAGTGAACAAGGCAGGTAGGATCTTGCCTTTCATGGAATGAAAAAGAATGATTTACAATCCAATAAATATGTGACATAATATCAGAAAAAGAAGCACTGATAAGCACTAAACTAGAGCAGGTTAAGGGGGACCAAGAGTGATGAGGAATTGAGAAGTGCTGCATTCGAGAGGACTACCGAGACAGGCCTCTCAGAAGTGAAATTTGAGCATGACTTGAGTAAAGTGAATGGGGCAGGCAGAGTCACGTGAAGATCTAGAAGCCAAGGAGAAGCGTAGGGAGTATTGTGAATGGTGCATTCAAGCACCAGCAAGAAAACCAATGAATTGACTTGGGAAATGTAGCATTTGTCAAAGTTCTGGTCAAAGTTAAAACACAAGTGTGTGTGTGTGTGTGTGTGTGTGTGTGTGTGTGTGTGTGTCTCTTTCATCTAGCCTTATTTGCTGTTTGGGTGCAGGACCAGAGTAGAGGCAGAATTGGACACACTGGGTTTAATCAAAGGTAGAGTAATTGTTAGAGGTAAAAAGGAGAAAGAGAGAGAGAGTCAAGATTGTTCCAGGTGTAGAGAAGAAAATATAAGTAAGTGAAAGAGAAAATCCAGATCACAAAGGAGGTGATCGCCATGGACAAAGTGGTAGGGTGTATGGAGTTGAGGTCCGATTGACATGAAATAATTTTTGGAGAAGAGGTTAGTAGAGTGAGCTGGAAATACAGAGGGTAGTAGTTGGAGAATAGGATGTATGTTGTCAAGTATTTGGAGGCAGTGATGGCATAACCTTTAAAGACACTAGAGAAACACGCCACCCCACTTCCAGGTCTAATGGTCTGAAGGCTGCAGGACCATGGCGTGAGAGAACTGCCTGGGAAGTGGCTTTTCAGGAACTAGCCATGTTTCAATTAAGGCAAAATGGTAAAGGGAACATTCCAATTCATTGAAGAGACTAAAAATGTAGGGTTTTGCCTAGTGACAGGCAAACAAAGTTTACCTGAAAACAAAGTGGAAGAGTTTGAGGGGCAAGGGAAAAGTAGGCAATTGGGTCAGAAAAAAAAGAGTTGTTGAGCCTTATGGATTTAGACATACATAATAAACTTAGGAAAGTGGGCTTCAAAAAGTTCAGAAAAAACTACAGGTATAATTCCACCACTGGAGAATCTAAAATAATATGGCTTAAAGGACAGGAAGTTTTAAAATATCTTGTTGAAATCCAAAACAATAAAATAAAGAAGGAATATTGGAGCCACAGAAAGTAGTTTCTATTGTGATGGCAGTGGAATTAGAGTATCCAACCTCAGACTCACAGGTCTACTGTGGGGAATGAGTTCTTGGAGTGGACTAAAGGTGTGGGGAATGCAGGGATATGACAGACAACTGGCTCCTGAGAGCATAGGATGGCCACCAACTTAACTGCAGATAGAAAGACAGTCAGTTGCTTGCAGTCCATTGGGGTATAGAAGTGAAGTGCTCTGGCGGTTGGGCATAGCACAGTCATGGAAAATAATTCCGTAAGAAATATTTGCTCCAAAGGATCCCTATCAGGGAATTATCTAGACTGTGAACACATATAATGAAGAGCAGGCCCTGCTGCTTATGAGGCAAACCTTTCCGCTAAGGCTTTACAAGATTATGTACTTTATATAAGAATTCAAAAGAATTAGTGCATAGGATTAAATTAACTAGGCATTTTGTATTGGATAGAGCGTAAACATGGGCTGCAGCACAATACAACCTAGGATTAATTCTTACATGCCACTTACTTGGGCATGTTTCCTAACTCTCTGTGCTCAATTTCCTCATCTGTAAAATGGCAGTAATTATAATACATACTTCACTGGATTGAGGTAAGGATAAACTAAATTGATACTTATAAAGCATTTAGAACACTGCCTGGCACAGGGCAAGTGTTCGATAAATGTCAGCTATTATTATTTAATTTTATCATTTTTAATGGTCTGTTTAACTTAGCATACATTTTTACTATAATAATAACTTATAACTCAGCCTAAATCTTCTGATTCATGATGGAATAGCCCAGGAGCTTATATGTGGCCCTGGTGTGACACAGACTTTGAGGAAACTCTTGCTGGGAAGTTCTAGATTCAGTACACTATGCTATGAAAAATAAAATCAAGTTTGAATCTTGGCTCTACCACATACAGATCACGTGACTTTAGGTAACTAGCCTAATCTTTCCAGGGCAAGGTTTCTTCACTTATAGAAGAGAATTACAATAGTGCTAATTACTTATAGGGTTTTTCAAGGAATAAACTCAATAACTTATGTCAAACACCTAGCATATTGTGTTGCATAGAGTAGGCATTGAATAAATGGCAGCTATGTTATTATTTAGCCTCTTTTCCCCCTTAAAAATATATTTAACTCTCCTGCTTATTACAAATTAATACCATATATTCTTAGTTTGCTATTTTAATTTCTTTTTGTTCTCCTCTCTTATTTGTCCTGAAGGAATTTCTAAAAATCTCACTAAAAAGAAATACTGGGACATAAAAATACTTGTGATGATCATTTTCCACTTAGAAGGGAATTACCTTGATACTTCACTGCATCTTTTCACCGTAGATCGTTCTACAATGAAACTCTAGTTCATGATCTTGTCAGAGCTGGGGCAGGGGATTCATGGGTGAATATCAGATAAAAGGCTGAGACACAGATGCCAGATCAAAAAGGGGTGACTTTGAAACAAGCAAGTAAGGACAGCAAAAGTAAAGGGTTAGAGAATGGATAAATCAGTGCGGGTTTAGAAGTGATATACATAATAATAATGGCCATTTTTTGAGTACCTAATGTTTCCTTCACCAGTACAAGGAAAGTGGAAGAGTCAAGAATTGGACTCAGACTTATCATGCTTCCAATGTGTAACCCTTCCTCCTCTTCCATACTAGCATCTAGAAGTAATGAGATGCCACAGGAGACAGACAGACATACATAGTAGTTCAAGGTCTGAGGCTCAGAATCCAGAGATTCTAGGAGATTTGAAGGAATGAAGTGAGAGAAAAAAGAATGTCAAATTATGAGCAAGTGTAGAAGAAACAAAACAGAAAGGGTTTTCTATCTTTCCTTTAGCATTCTCCTCTGCTTCTTGGTGATAGAAGCCAATCTTCCCACTTAGATTGGTGGAGGCTCTGCAGGTGGGAAAAGGTAAGTGGCAGCTCCTGACCAAGATGAGGCCCATAAGGCAGAAGTCACCAGCAAAAGTGAATGATGAGAAAACCGTGGATTCCTCCCTATTTTACCTTGGCTATTTGATAACTTTCTGACTCAAACTGCAGTTTTAATTTGAAAAGGTCCCCTTTCCACAGAAATAAACAGGTTTCAAAGCAGAACTATAAATTAATTTTGCCAATTCTGGCAACCACAAACCCTCAAATTTTCCATGACCTTAGCTTTTTTCCCCTTTATTTACCTCATAAAAGGGAAGTTAGAACATATTAATCTCTGTAAATAGCTCCATATTTTCTGAGATCACCTCAGAAGAAGACTATTTGAATAAGATGAAATTACTATTTGTCGGGGAATTTAATCATATTATTTTTTTTGGTGTTGGTTTTAAAGTTTCTTAATGCCTTTAGTTAATAGCAGGTAGATGTAGCAATTTTAAAGTATCTCTTTCAGTTATAACACTCTCTGTTGACTTTTTTTAAGCAACTAACAATTGACAAACCTTTTTAAAAATCTCCCTTGAAATAAAAGTCTTGCTTGACTCTTGCAGCTACTATGTGAGGTGGTCAGAGCAGCCTTTACCACCCAATCTTTACAAATGACAAAACTAGGGTTCTGAGAATTAAGAGACTTGCCTGAGGACACAAAGTGGCTATGTCATGTTAGCCGTTGTAAAAAGTGAACATCTAAACACTGACTCCTGGGCTCTTTGTAACACAGGGAACACCTTTCCAACTGGTTTGCTTTCCACACTCTGCTCCACCCTCACCCCAGCGTGCTTTTCACTGGGGGGATTTTCTCATGAGCCCATGTGGGCTCTATGCTGTATCATGCTCATCCATATGCACTCATCTAGGAGATGCTCATTCCTCTTTATTAAAGAACAATGACAAATATAATCTGTTGAAAAAAGTTCTAGATCTCTAGTTCTCTCTCCTCTAATAGTTTTGTACACTTGCAAATATGAAAGACGTAAGATTGAGAGATTAAAGGGAAACACACAAGGAAGGAGAATGGGAGGTGCTAGGAAGGGAGAGAGGCAGGAACAGGCTTCCTCTGGCTTTTACATGCTCATTCTCTCCCAGGAGCAAGTCAGTGACGCACTTAAGGAAAAGGGAAGCAAACTGGAAACACCAACAAACCAACCAGTCCATCTGTGTTTCTGGACCGACAAGGGCAGGTGGGAATATTTATCTTAGGAAATTGCTTTTCTCGATATTTTTTTTTCAGAAAACATGGAAAATCTATAAAGAATGTGGGATGGAGAAGGGAGCAGAACACAAGAGAATGTATGTGGCTAAGGACTGGTGCTCACAGCCAGGGGATAAAAAGGCAAGGCCTGTCCTGTGTTTCACAGCTTTCCTTCTGCATATTTTCATATTAATTGGAGAAAAGTCACTCAGGCACTGAGGACTGATGGACAGAAATTAGCTGACATCAGAGAGGCTGTCAAGAAGTTATCTTAGCACAACTGGCCCAAAGTGCATAGTTTTCCATGGGAAATGACCACTGAGCTTTGGCTGAGGTTCCCCAAGAGGAAAAGCTCGATTGTGACAGCTTCTTCAATATGTCACCAAGTGCTTGTGGTTCCATCTGAAACCATCAGTGCAAAAATAGTCACACCTTTGCACCTTTTATTTGAAAAGCAATACATTTTCAGATACTGCCATATTTTCTAACATGGGGTCTACATCTTAACTCACTTGAATTTTAGAAATTGGTGAACACAAACCCAATGTGAACTATCATCATCACAACTCATCCCAGTCAAGCAGATGGTCAGACTGAAACCCCTAAAGCTAATTGCTACAAAGTCTTGGTAACAAGACAGCCATTCAATAAATGTTTATTGAGCATGGCCTATGTGCAAGATACTGTAGCCATGCCAGATTTCTGATTACTCAGTGTGCTGCTCCGTATAATGAGAAGGTTGATCTTGCTGAATTTCTAATGAAGAAACGCATCAAATATTACCTCAAAGGATGGCAATGATCCATTTATAAGGAGGAAACAAGAATTTATTCTGGTTGCAATGTTTTTCCTACATATTCTTAGGTTATTTAGACAGAGGAATTAGTTTTTGCTAAAAAAACAAAAACAAACAAACAAACAAAATCCCAAAACCCTTTGTTCATTTGTACATCCACAAACCAAATATTTATTGAGGTCCTCCAATGCACCAGGAACTGCATATATCCAGCTAGAACTGCAGACTTTAGGCAGTATTAAGGCAGGAGAATTTTGTAGTAACAAAGGACTGTCTTGTTGCAGGTCTACTGATTAAGTAATAGTAGCTAACACTTATTGCGCTTACTGTAGAATAGAGTTAGCCCCTATATTAAGTGTTTTGCACTGCACAGACCAAGATAAAGATGAGTTCCTATTATGTAATTAAAATTATGAGACATTAGTCATGTAAAATCCAGTAAAACTGGGGGTAAGGTGGCATTGCTGTGTTTGTAAATGCCTAAGGAACGATTCTCAGGGCAGTATGAGAAGAGATGAAACCATTAAGAGTTCATCTTCCAGGGCTATCTAGTGTTGATTTTTTTCTGCTTTACTTTTTGGGGAGTCTCCAAAACCATAAAGAAAAAGAAAATCCCCTGATCCTGCAACTACTGAAGTGGAATTCCTTTGTGGCATAAGATAGAGAAGGTCTTGGAAAAGGATATATCTTTTTTTGGCTTAAAAGAATATGCTAGCTCAGGAAGGGAAATGAGCTATAAATACCAAGGAGCACTGTGTTGCTCAGCTCGCAATGCAGATAAGCAATACTTTACTTTCTAATTTAAAAAAAAAAATTAAAAAGGAAGGCTACTGAAATTTCCTGGAGAGACTGCAAAGTGGAAATCAATATAAGCTTCATCATGTAATACGGAATTAACTAAAAAGTTGTTTTTATCTACCTATATAGTTATAATTTTTTTTTTAATTTTAATCAGATAACAGTGTGTGTTACCTGCTTAAAATTTCTCTTTGCTCTCTTCCCTATATAAACTCCAATCCAGTTGTGGCTGGTGTGCTCTACTGGTCTTCCTCCTGACGCCTCTCATCCTCAACCCCTATCTGCAATAAATTTCCCTTTTATTTTCCTAAGATAGAAAAAAAATTGTAGAGATAAAGGATTATCTTACTGTGAGTCTGGTCATTCAGTGCATTTTTTCCCCTCTAATTCTATGTGGCATGTCACTCTTGTGATGAAAATATTTTATAAATCATCACTTATGGCTTCTGGTCTTCATGTGTTATTTATGGAGGGAAATTCTACAGATAGGAAAACAAGAAAAGGGTGATTATAAAATTATGCCGATCTACAGAAGTTAGGACTCTTTATGTTGAATCCAAGGCCCTCTCCCCTAAAAATGCTATCAGCATGTAGACACCTTGAGGTTTCTAGCGACATCGGGAATTTGGAGAGAGCTAATAATGTGACATTACATTTTTTAAAAAGGAATTTAGTAATGCTCTTCTAAATTTATTAGGAGACTCTGAGATTTGCCCTGCATAGGCTGATAAATCCATACTTATTTCACTGCTTGCACAGGCTAGATCGAGGTGAAACTTGGCAGTCATTTAATAGATTATTATGAAGGTTAGATTTGCAAACAACTCCCCCTAGTCCACTGAAATAGTAATAAAATTTAGGGAGGTAAATATAATGATTATAGTTTGAGCTTGTCTAAATAATACTGAATGTAAACCATTAATTAAATCCTGGGAAATTAGAAAACAACAGCAACAAAAACAGGTAGACAACTGCCACCATGCTGTGTACCAGGGTGAGAAGCAAACATCGTAACTGTAGCTGCCTGTCTCCTTAAACCCTTCATTGCAACTGAAATATCCTTTAGAGTAAAATAATTGACAAGCCATGAAGAATCTCTACTTTATTTCCTTGATTTCCATTTTCCACAGTGCCTTTCTGCACAGCCTTAACAGCTGCAGGCAGTCTGCTCTTCAAAGCCTAGAGCTGGGCTTGGTGTTTCTTGAAGCATTCGTTCCATTCCTCGAGAGTTGGGGTCTTTGCTAATGGATCTGCCCTCTGCTCCATTTGGGCTACAGCAGTTCTCTGTGGTCCACTTCTCTTGGGTGCTAAGCAAGGAAGATCTCTGGGGTACTGCCTTCAGAGACAGCCCCATGGAAACATTCTTTAGCCATGAATTCATCATGACCACTGCTTAAGGCTAGTCTGTTTCATGCTCACTGAGTCCAGGAAAGCTCCCTTGTGTCAGTATTCAACAACTGCCTTTGTTCTTATGTCATCTCTTACCTGTGCCAACATGTGGCACATGGAGCCAATCTGTTGACAAGGCAGCTCTCATCTCTTCTCTAAATTTCATATCTATCCCAGGCAGAAGTTTGATACAGCCATTAGGATGCTGTTGAATTCTTTTGTCCGTATGAAGAGTGACCCCACCTCTACATTATGTAATGCGTTCATGATGTGGTCATTCCTTTGGATGATCATCAACATTAAAATTGACCAATATCCTGCCTGTGGCCTCAAAGGGATCTAGACTGATGCAACAGAACATGGGAAATTGAGACAACTTAAGTCCTGCCAGCATTCTCTGCTAAACTGGTATATGTTTCATTAGATAACACATAAGTCTTAGGCACTAATCATGCATATTTTAAACTGTGAAATCCTAGCACACAGGCCAATGTTATGGCTGTTTTATCCAGAAACAGTTTGCAGGGGGTGTGGCCTGACTGAGCTGCAATGCTTTGGCTCTTGCCTCATGGGCCTAGTTGTTTATAGTTTTTACAAAGCAATGAGTTAGAATCAACGCTGTTGGACTTTCAGATGTTGGGGGCTCCCTCTATGGCAGGGACACTGTCTTCTAGAGCTGTGGCTTTGGGCATGTTAATGTTCTGTCACACAGCACAAGAGGGCCATCCATGATGTTCACTCCCTTTTGCAAAGGAATCTCTCTGTGGGGAAACGAACTTTGATAACATGTAGCTTTTTGATGTATGACACTTGAATGGAGGTGACAGAGACAGGAGACAGATTTCTAGGTAGACAGGGACAGTTTTCCTGGTGAAACTTGACCTACAAGCCAGGGATCCTCTGAAGCCTGAAAAAACCAAACTACCCATTCCGGATAGAGTCATGGACTGGAGTGAGGGCTTCTATTCCTGTTTGCCTACTGTTTTTGAATTGGTTGTTTCTGAATAATGCTTTTAAACCAATCGAATGTTGCCTTTTCCAAGATTACCTACAGCCCACGCTTCCTCATTCTAAACACATAGGACTCAGTTTCACATATGGCTACCCATTTTCAGGTGCCCTCTCACTGCGGAGAGTTTTTCTTTTGCTCAATAAAATTCTATTCTGCCTTACTTGCTCTCCATGACCTCATCCCTCTTAGTCATGGGACAAGAACCCGGAACTCACTGAACTATGGGAACAAAAAGAGCTGTAATGCCCCTGCTCACCAAGCTGTGGGAGGAGACAGTAAAAGGGCTGTAACATTGTTTCCCATATCCCAAACTATAGGAGTGAAAAGGCTGCTGGGCGCCACTTCCTCCAGATCACTGAGCTGTAGGCAGCGGGTGTAAAAAAGCTGTAACCCTCCTCCCGCTTGCAGAACAATGGGAGAGAAGATGCCACTGAGTGCCACTCCTTGCTGCCAAGCTATGGAGGTGAAGAAGTGAAGCCACTGGGCACCACTCCTTCCTGCCTGCCAAACTATGGGAGCAAGAGAGCTGTGACAGAGGGTGCCAGTGTCCAGCAGCCCAAGAGAAATTCAGAGGGAAGCAGATTTGAAAAAAAAAATGGGATAGGATATTATTTGATCCATTTCCAAAAATATACTGGGGAATGGTCACAGCTAGCATGACTGTCTATAGATTTCCCAGGAAACAGCTCTCCAAGGAGGTAGTTTTTTTCATATGTGTATATTTTATGAGTTCGACCTTGAAAAAGGCTTCAAGATATATAACACTAAATGATGAGAAGCTTAATTAAATAAAAGTTAAAATCCCATGTCTATATATAAAATACGAATTTGTGTTTATAGCACTCATTCATTCAGCAGTGCACCACTGTGCTATGCACTGGGCTTACCAGGTGGAATAGCTCAAGTGGGAAAGACCCTAAGGAAACAAAGGGTCAAGATGCAACAAAACATAGGCTATACCAGCTTGCACAGCTTGACTAACTATATGAAGTTGCCTAACTGCTAGAGCCAGGAATCTTGCCAGAGAAGACAGCATTTGGCCAGAGAGCTGGGTCACAAAGGACTAGTATTTATTAATGTTTGGTAGGTCCAGAGAGAGCTTGACATGCAGCTTGACATAGTTAAAACACACTGATGATTAACAGGAAAAAATCGAGACATACAACTGGAGAGGCACCTTGTGGACAAATCTCAAAGGGCCTGTGTGCCATTTGTAGGCAAATGATTTATAACTTTAAGCATCTTTTAGGTAATGAGAAGCCACACTGGCAGCAGAGGTGGCAGATCAGGGCGACTTTAAGCATGAGTGTACCAAGTTAATAATGTCTAAATAAGTAGAAAGCCTGCTTTATGCTAGCTCCTTCCTTTTTATTGTAATTATTATAATTATTATTATTAATTATTTTAAAGTTCTGGGATACATGTGCAGAACATGCAGGTTTGTTACATAGCTATACACATGCCATGGTGGTTTGCTGCATCCATCAGCCTGTCATCTACATTAGGTATTTCTCCTAATGCTATCCCTCTCCAAGATCCACAGCCCCCAACAGGCCCAGTGTGCAATGTTCCCCTCCCTGTGCCCATGTGTTCTCATTGTTCAACTCCCACTTATAAGTAAGAATATGCGGTGTTTGGTTTTCTGTTCCTGTGATAGTTTGCTGGGAATGATGGTTTCTAGCTTCATGTATGTCCCTGCAAATGACATGAATGCATCATTTTTTATGGCTGTATAGTATTCCATGGTATATATGTGCCACATTTTCTTTATCCAGTCTATCACTGATAGGCATTTGGGTTTGTTCCAAGTCTTTGCTATTGTGAATAGTGCTGCAATAAACATAGGTGTGCATCTGTCTTTATAGCAGAATGATTTATACTCCTTTGGATATATACCCAGTAATGGCATTGCTGGGTCAAATGGTATTCCTGGTTCTAGATCCTTGAGGAATCGCCACACTGTCTTCCACAATGGTTAAAATAATTTACAGTCCCACCAAGAGTGTAAAATCCTTCCTATTTCTCCACATCCTCTCCAGTATCAGTTATTTCTTGAATTTTTAATGATCGTCATTCTAACTGGCATCAGATGGTATCTCATTGTGGTTTTGATTTGCATTTCTCTAATGACCAGTGATAATGAGGTTTTTTTCATGTTTGTTGGCTGCATAAATGTCTTCTTTTGAGAAGTATCTGTTAATATCCTTGGCCCACTTTTTGATTTTTTTTTTTCCTTCTTTTGTAAATGTGTTTAAGTTCCTTGTAGATTCTGGATATTAGCTTTTTGTCAGATGGCTAGATTGCAGAAATTTTCTCCCACTCTCTAGGGTGCCTGTTCACTCTGAGATTGTTTATTTTGCTGTGCAGAAACTCTTTAATTAGATCCCACTTCTCAGTTTTGGCTTCTGTTGCTATTGCTTTTGATGTTTTAGTCATGAAGTCTTTGCCTATGCCTCTGTCCTGAATGGTATTACCTAGGTTTTTTTCTAGGGTTGTTTTTATGGTTTTAGGTCTTAAATTTAAGTCTTTAATCCATCTTGTGTTAAGTTTTATGTAAGGTGTAAGAAAGGGGTCCAGTTTCAGTTTTCTGCATATGGCCAGCTAGTTTTCCCAACACTATTTATTAAATGGGGAATCCTTTCCACATTGCTTGTTTGTTTCAGGTCTGTAAAGATCAGATGGTTGTAGATTTGTGGCATTATTTCTGAGGGCTTTGTACTGTTCCATAAGTCTATATATCTGTTTTGGTATCCGTACCATGCTGTTTTGGTTACTGTAGCCTTGTAGTATAATTTGAAGTTAGGTAGTGTGATGCCTCCAGCTTTGCTCTTTTTGCTTAGGAATCTCTTTGGCTATACAGGCTCTTTTTTTGTTCCATATGAAATTAAAAGTAGTTTTTCTAATTCTGTGAAAAAAGTCAATGGTAGCTTGATGGGGGTAGCACTGAATCTTTAAATTACTTTGGGCACTATGGCCATTTTCAAGATATTGATTCTTCTTATTCATGAGCATGGCATGTTTTCCCATTTGTTTGTGTCCTGTCTTACTATTTCCTTGAGCAGTGGTTTGTAGTTATCCTTGAAGAAGTCCTTCACATTTCTTATAAGTTGTATTCCTAGGTATTCGGCTCTCTTTGTAGCAATTATGAATGGGAGTTAACTCACGATTTAGCTATTATTGGTGTATAGGAAAGCTCATGACTTTTGCACATTGATTTTGTATCTTGAGACTTTGCTGAAGTTGCTTATCAGCTTAAGGAGATTTTGGAGTGAGACAATGGGGTCTTCTAAATATACAATCATTTTATCTGCAAACAGAGACAATTTGACATCCTCTCTTCCTATTTGAATACGCTTTATTTCTTTCTCTTGCCTGATTGCCCTGGCCAGAACTTCCAATACTATGTTGAATAGGAGTAGTGAGAGAGGACATCCTTGTCTTGTGCCAGTTTTCAAAGGGAATACTTCCAGCTTTTGCCCATTCAGCATGATATTGGCTGTGGGTTTGTCATAAATAACTCTTTTTATTTTGAGATATGGTGCATCAGTATCTAGTTTATTGAGAGTTTTTAGCCTGAAGGGGTGTTGAATTTCATTAAAGGACTTTTCCACATCTATTGAGATAATCACATGTTTTTTGTCATTGATTCTGTTTATGTGATGGATTATGTTTATTGATTTGCATATGTTGAACCAGCTTTGCATCCCAGGGATGAAGCAGCCTTGATTGTGGTGGACAACGTTTTTAATGTGCTGCTGGATTCGGTTTGCCAGTATTTTATTGAGGACTTTTGCATCAGTGTTCATCAAGGATATTGGCCTCAAATTTTCTTTTTTTTGTTGTGTCTCTGCTAGGTTTTGGTATCAGGATGATGCTGGCCTCATAAAATGAGTTAGGGGGGAATTCGTCTTTTTCTGTTGCTTGGAATAGTTTCAGAAGGAATGGTACCAGCCCCTCTTTGTACCTCTGGTAGACTTCCACAGTGCATCTGTCTGGTTCTGGACTTTTTTTGGTTGGTAGGCTATTAATTACTGCCTCAATTTCAGAACTTGTTATTGGTCTATTCAGGGCTTTGACTTCTTCCTGGTTTTGTCTTGGGAGGGTGTATGTGCCCAAGAATTTATCAATTTCTTCTAAATTTTCTAGTTTATTTGCATAGAGGTGTTTATAGTATTCTCTGATGGTAGTTTGTATTTCTGTGGGATCAGTGGTGATATCCCCTTTATCATTTTTTATTGTGTCTACTTGATTCTTCTCTATTTTCTTCTTTAGAGTCTGGCTAGCAGTCTATCTACTTTGTTAATCTTTTCAAAACATCAGCTTTTGGATTCATTGATTTTTTTTGAAGGGTTTTCCATGTCTCTATCTCCTTCATTTCTGCTCCGACCTTAGTTATTTCTTATCTTCTACTAGCTTTTGAATGTGTTTGAGCTTGCTTCTCTAGTTATTTTTATTGTGATGTTAGGGTGTCGATTTTAGATCTTTCCCGCTTTCTGTTGTGGGCATTTAGTGCCATAAATTTCCCTTTAAACACCACTTTAGCCGTGTCCCAGAGATTCTGGTATGTTGTGTCTTTGTTCTCACTGGTTTCAAAGAACATCTTTATTTCTGCCTTAATTTTCTTATTTACCCAGTAGTCATTCAGGAGCAGGTTGCTTGGTTTTCATGTAGTTGTGTTGTTTTGAGTGAGTTTCTTAATCCTGAGTTCTAATTTGATTGCACTGTGGTCTCAGAGAGTGTCTGTTACAATTTCCATTGTTTTACATTTGCTGAGGAGTGTTTTACTTCCAATTATATGGTCAATTTTATAATTATGGTCAATTTTATAATAAGTGTGATGTGGTGCTGAGAAGAACGTATATTCTGTTTATTTGGGGTAGAGAATCTTGTAGATGTCTGTTAGATATGCTTGGTGTAGAGCTGAGTTCAAATCCTGAATATCCTTGTTAATTTTCTGCCTCATTGATCTCTTTAATATTGACAGTGGGGTGTTAAAGTCTTTCTCTATAATTATGTGGGAGTTTGTCTCTTTGTAGGTCTTTATGAATTTGCTTTATGAATCTGGGTGCTCCTATATTGGGTGCATAGTAACACCTGCTTTTTTTGCTTTTTATTTGCTTGGTAAATCTTCCTCTATCCCTTTATTTTGAGCCTATATGTGTCTTTGCATGTGAGATGGGTCTCCTGAATACAGCACGCTGATGGGTCTTAACTCTTTATCCAATTTGCCAGTCTATGTCTTTTAATATGGGGCATTTAGGCTTTCACTTAAAGTTAATATCATTTTGTGGAGGCGCTAAATATGGAAAGGAAAAACTAGTACTGACCACTGCAAAACATACCAAATTGTTAAGACCATCAACACTATGAAGAAACTGCATCAACTAACAGGCAAAGTAACCAGCTAGCATCATAATGACAGGATCAAATTCATGCTAGGTACTTGTCTAAAAAAGATTGAATACGCATATTTAATCTTTGTAAGTATTTATGAGGTAGGTGCTTTCATCTCCTGTGTTAGTCTGTTCACACACTGCTGTAAAGATATACCTGAGACTGGATAATTTGTAAAGGAAAAAGGTTTAATTGACTCACAGTTCTGTGTGGCTAGGAAGGCCTCAGGAAATTTATAATAATGGTAGAAGGTGAAAGAGACACAAAGGCATACATTACATGGCAGCAGGCTTGAGAGAGTAAATGAGCAAAGGTGAAAGAGCCCCTTATAAAATCATGAAATCTCATGAGCACTCACTCACTTCATGAGAACAGCATGGGGAAACCACCCCATGATCCCATCACCTCCCACCAGGTCCTGCCCTAGACACTGGGGATTATGGGAATTACAATTCAAGATGAGATTTGGGAGGGGACACAGGCCAAACCATATCCTCTCCCCATTATAAAATGGGGGAATTGAGACATTGAGAGGTGAGACAGAGGTGACAAAGTTCATCTATGATAGAGCCAAGTCTGTGTGACTTCAGAGCACGCACTCTTTACCATGACTTTGTACTGCATCTTAGATGAGGATCTGAAGGGGTGCTCTAGAAACTGTGAGAAATGGACTGAACAGAGAAAACACTGGAACCAGAGCCCTTTGCCTCTGACAGGCTGTAGTAACTGGATGTGATATAGTTCATGTGAACCTGCCTTCATTAGAAAAAACAAACTGTTGGAGATCAGTTTTTAAATCATGAATATCCAAAGTCTTCACATATGTTGCAACAAGCACTTAGTAATTTCTCCCAAAGATGGTTCTATCTCCTTTCTGTATTCTGATGAAGGAACTACCTGAAGCATTATAGTTCTGGGGCACACAGGTAATGGAGCTCCCTGCCCTAAACACTATGAAAAGCTGGAGATACACATAGCTAGGGAAGACAACCAATCTATTCTATTGTAGTAGAAACTTATTAATCAGTAGTAGAGTGAACTTGATGGGCATGAAGATGATATTTACTTATGTGTGACAGAATGAAATGATGAAGGGGAAATGAATATCATGTTCCAATAAATTATGGAATTTCTGGCAATGTTAAAATTTCAGTAGTTTTTAGAGTGAGGCTCAGAGAAAAAAGCTGTGTCCTACTTATGATTTACAAAAGGATTTACATAAATGATAAAAAGAGAACATCTTAATATTGTGCTATATTTTGGAGGCCATTTTCACATATGGATCTGGGGCTGTAGTATCATAGCAGTGTTAGGGCATTTCCTGGTTTCATCTCCAAGCAAACAACCTCATTGCCACCTCTCCCACAGTTCTATGCCGCCACTTTAATCAGGTGTTAGGATTTTTTTAGACTAATTTCTTGGGAATAGAATTCTACTTTACAAATGAATGAAGGGGTGAGGAGGAAAAGACCTGCTTTGAGATAAGGCAACGTTTCACGTTTAGTGTTTAGTGGCAAGAGCCAGTGACTTGGGGTGGAAGAATACGACAAACTCTGCCTATTTCAAGCACTTGCATCTATACTGGGTATTTTATGAAGTCAAACTTCATTTTCATATAAAATGTGGAGCGCTACTAAGAGAGGAAGAGATAAAAACAGTATGTTCAAAGTATAAAATAAAGGGGTTGAATTAGGCAGATTGTTGTGAATATAAAAAGAAAGAGATGGATTTGGTGATATAATTTACAGGAGGACTAGGGGATCACTTGGACAAATTATATTAGTGGTGAAGAAGACAGGAGAGTGAAGAAACCTCTTAAGTTACTTAACAGGTATTTTGAATTCCTAAATTTCTTAAAACCTAGAGATACAGACCTGATCAGAAAAGTTATCTGATCTCATAGAACTCAGTAGTGAAAATATTCTAGTAGTGAAAATTTCTAGTAATGCAAGTAACCAAGAAATCGAGTATGACTGGGGGTGGAGAGGGGAACAGTATAAAGAGGGCATGTTAAAGTTAGTAAGTTCAATTCTGAACATGCTTCATTTAAGATGCCAAAGGGACACTGAAGGGGAGAAGTCGAGCAAGCTGGTGGCTAATGGGCTTGCAGATCCAGAGAACTGGAATCCCAGGCATACGGAGTGTGGTTGAAATCTGAAGCATAGCTGAAATTATCGGTAGAGAACCGGTAGGGTGAAAAGAGAGCCTAGGAGGGATGCCTGAGCAAGAGTAATCTTTAACACAAAGGACAAGCAGCCAGCAAATGATACTGTGATAGAGAGATCTGATAAGGTAGATAAAATCTGGATTGAATAAAATCATGACATGGAAGGGAAGAGAGTTTTGTTATCTGTAATTGCCTGTTTTGTTTGATCTGCCACTGGACAATAAACTGTGTGAACGATGACCAAGGCTCTCTTTTTCACCTTGTCTTCCCAATGACTAGCATGGCATCTGGTACAAGGGTAGTACTCAATACATGTTTTTGAATGACTTCATGAAGAAGGAACTGGCAGTACAAAATGCTACAACCAGTCAAGTAAGAAAAGGACTGGAGAGCCTCTACCGGATTTGCCAATTAGGAGATTCCTGGTAGTGCGGGGAAGTGCAATTGAAGTGATTAGAAGGAATATAACATAATAAATATCACTGGCTTTTAAAATATTAGAGATGTAAGGAACTGTGAGGAAGGGCACAGCCAACATAATTTCTAGAAAATACCTTTTTTTCTGACAACAGTTTCTTTAACTACAATGGAGTCATGTTATACTAATGACTGCTGATTGCTAGACTAACATGAGATTGGAGTATAGAATAAACTCATTATAATAAAGTATTAAACACTTTAAAATAGGGCATTAAGCCATCGATATAATGCCAAGTCATTTTAAAATCCTGAATAATACAATAAAGCAAATAAGCTGTAACTATTGCTTAATCTGAAAGTAGTTTAGGGACAGGGCAGGCAAGACTTGCTTACAGGGTGGCTTCACGGTAACAGAAGTCTATTCCTTTTTATAAAGCTCAGCAGCTCCATGCTTCTAGTACTTATTGACAGCAACTAAAACTAGTGAGTAAAGGATCGGCTGATTGTTCAAAAAAAAATTGAATCGAATAAATCCTGAACTTTAGCTTGGACTTAAGAAAATTTGTTTCTAAACAAGCACTTAGAAGCTCTGGAAAGCAATAAAATGAAAGGCAATTTGCACAGACTAATGGAGCAGCTAAAAGGAGAGGGAGTGGAGAATGAGTACTGTGTAATAAAGGAAAAGTTTTGTTTTGGAATTTTGTTGTAAAATAGTCTCTCCCTGATGATAAAACACTGGTTAATGACATCTAGAGTTTTCTGTTGGAGCCAGGATAACTTCAAGTTTGTGTGACTAAACATTAAAACAGAAAAAAAAAAAAAAGCCACAACATAAAATTAAATCCATATGTTAAAAATTTGTATTTGGAAAAGTAGCCTATATCACAGGATCAATTAAAATATCTCTCAATTAAAAAAAAATGACTTTTGTATGGAACAGCTAGCATAGACATTTAATGTGAAGTGTTAACTCAGCACATGAAACATCTGAAAGTTTCTTTTCCTTCTTGTATAAGAGGTGATTTAGTTTTCCTAGTGAAACAAAAAGGTAGAAGGAAAATTAAGATTTCTAAGGTTTACCTCAACATAATCACCCTTGAGTGTTGCTCTGTGGGTCCACACAGTTGGCTCATTCTTCTTTCATGTCTTCTGTCATATATGTATGTGTCTGCCTTTATTAGATTGTAAATAACGTTCAGGTAAGAGGCTGTGTCTCATTAATTTTTGCCTGAGCCCTAGTACCATATTTTATACTTAGTGCTTAATAAATATTGTTTAAATAAATTATGATCTTTCAGGTGCTGAAAGTGCTCAGATAATTAGTATCATGAAACGCATCCTGTGAATGTAACCCATGTTTATTATGACTTTATAAATAATTTCATGGTTTTTTTCTGAAAATTTTAAAAATAGTAGTACAGGATAATCATATTGCGCCTCAATTCAAAGAGTCAAGGAAAACCTATGTTCTTGGTTATTCAAATAAGACCAGGAGATGGAGCTTAAATCCTTGGTCTTAATGAGGATGTCTTTATGCCCCTGTGTTTCACTGGCTCTATGGCCAAATTTGTGTAAGTGAACATGCAGAGGGAGGCCTGGAGATTCTGAAGGCATGGGGAGTCTTAAGGAGCTATGAGTTCTTTATTTACAATCTGGCCTGAGAGTTGTGTTTATGGAATCAATTTCCTTGCAAATTATCCAGCAGTGCAGTAGGAAAAGGAACAGTTAGGTAAAAAAAGGAGAATTTCTATCTGATAAAATAGAAAAATAAGGTTTGGTAAATACCTATTCTAACCCGCACACAGCTCCAGACATGATAATATTCCAATAGTTGCTAAAAGATTTCAGAGCCATAGTATGAATCAGATTTAACAATTTTCCTTCTTCCATTCCCCACAGTGATGAGGGCATATGATGCAGATGAAAGAGACAGGCATTACGTCAAGAAACACCTTAACATCTTATAAGATGGTTCTGCTAAAAAGTAGGAAAATAGTTAAAGTGCCTAGCAGATGGCTGAAACTTAACAGATAAGGCTATTTTCTTCCTTCACATGTGTGTGTTTCTGTGTGTGCGTGTGTGTGTGTGTGTGTGCGCGTGCTCGTTTATAAGTGGGTCTACAAAGGTTGCTCACTATTCTTCACGTCCTTCTGTCACATACATAGGTGTCTGTCCCTGATGATAAGACATTGGCTAATGACAACATATAGCCTTACTTGTTAGATATATATATCTTATTAATGATGTTAAATCTATAGAAATTCTCATGAGTGTCCCAGTATCGGACACAGAGTAGCTTCTCACTATTTGTTGAATTAATTAATGAATTACTTATACAATGTCTGATTCTTAAGCCAAGGGAATGTTTCACTGGATTTCTCATTGTTTAGCAATATTCATGTGGAGTAACAGCCAAAAGAACCTAGTGATACAATGTAGGCATATTTCCTCTGCAGAACAAAGTGGCAGACTGTGAGAAACTGCAGCTGGCAGATCACATTGTGTGACCACAGACTCAAAGAATCTGACCAATTTGGCAGGTAGAGCTAGATGTGTAGTGATTAACATCTGCACTTGCTGAATTTTAGTGATAACACTGATGTTTCTTGTGTTCTGTCACATTACAAAGGGGTTTCTTTTAGCTTAAAATTGTCTTGGTTAGTCCCAAGACTGTAATTCACTGTGTTTGCAGAGAACATAATAGTCCCCAAATACATCTTATGCAGGACAATACTGAAAGTTTATAAAATCAGCCTGGTTTCCTACTTATTCTTCTCTTACCTGGCAATTCAAGGCTGTAACATAATTTTTTAAAAGAATTATGGGGCAGGAAATCACTGAGAAGGCAAAATGTATGGCATCTACATAGGGTTCTATGATTTTCTTATTTTCCAGCCTTTCTAAATGGACACAGATCTAGAGGCTTCTCGAATACTGCCACTTATTCTTTGCACACATTTCTATTCAAGGATACATACACTTTTGTTTTGTTACATCTTTCCTGATAAAAGATCAAAGAGAAAAGATAGATTAAAAAGAAAAAAAGAAAGCCTCTGTTCTAAGAAGTCAACCTCCACTTGAAGACAGTCCACTAACATTGACCTAAAGATGGTAGGGTATTTTGCAGCTAGGTTAGTGTTTTTGGGTATCTGTCAAGCTTCAGATAATTTGTGATTTAAGAAAAGCACTGAAAAAAATACAATAGAAACAGGAATGTAGCATGTTCTGTATTAGAATACACACACACACACACACATTCACACACATACACACACATACATGCACACACACACACACATACACACACCACCAGTGTCTAGATCTGTGGTAGTATAATTCGATAGCAACTTCATTTTAGGTACTTTAAATAATTCAAATATTAATACATAAACATAATAGTTCTATTACTTTCAAATAATAAAACTTGAATTTTCTACAATGCAGGGTTCTCACAATACAGTATGAGACTCTCAGCCCCAAGTCGTAGCTTGTGAGTCTCTATTATATTCAGTTAGAAGTGAGAATAAGTTAAGTCTGAAATAAGTATAGTAATGAACTATGTATTTCACACCACCATAACCTAGGACTAACTTTGTGGTGTTTGTTTATTTGTTTAATGGCCACTGTCTGTTCATATTAGAAATCTGTGGGCAGGTTGTCTTGGTAATGTCCTCCTCAGATTTTCATCTAACGTGATCAGTTAACTGAAACTAAGATATGTAATATTCTTTGCCATTTCAAAATGTTCATGACATATAATTATGGAATTTAGGAAGCATAATAATTCTGTGGTATAAATATTACAATCACCTTTTCAATGGATTAAGCCACTGAGACCCAGAGAGACTTGATAACTTGCCACAGATTTTATACCAAGTAGGTATAAGAACTGGAACTCAGACTCAGGTCCCATAACTAATTTTTTGTGTTTTCTGACCAAGATGGGCAGTAAGATACGGTGCATAAAATGAAAGTGCTTTATCAATGATCAAACCAGTGCCGCCTCTCCTCTTTGTCCTTCTGCCTTATCCTCTCAACTGAAGCCTTTCCTGAGACCTGAAGGTTAAGACCTTAGGAAGAAAACACGTAGTCTGCCTTGTCCAGTAAACAATTGCTCATTTTAATACTTGTATCTCTATGGGACTGGTAACTCATTATCACATAGGTCTATATAACTGAAATTCTTCTTGTATTTTCAAAAAATTATTTTCAAAATTTAAACTTTTACTTTCAAAAATTGAAATCTATTTTTTTTTATTTTTTATTTTATTATTTTTTTATTTTTTCCCATTTATTTTATTGTATTTTAGGTTTTGGGGTACATGTGAAGAACATGCAAAATTGTTGCATAGGAACACAACTGGCAGTGTGATTTGCTGCCTTCCTCCCCGTCACCTACATCTGGCATTTCTCCCCCTGCTATCCCCCCCCA
>NW_016107476.1:1396255-1410402 GCF_001604975.1 Cebus imitator
ATTGAAATCTATAGTTTGATTAAAATGAGTGTATAAAGGTATTATTATTAAAGGAAACATTGTAACATTCTGATTATCAGCCAATAATGAGTCTTGAAATTTCTCTTTGGAAATTTGTTTTTTTACTTAAACATATTTTGGGTGTGGGGGTGGGTAACTTGCCATTGCTGACCACATCAACATCATGGTATTTTCTTCAATACAGCTATTATCATGACTGAAGGTTAAATATATGAACTGATTCATTCATTTTATTTTCATATTTGCTCCCTAAACTGAAGTACAGGAATATTTACAAGGCTGAACATTAGATCATTCAGTTACTTAATCTTACATTTATGTGATGTCAGGGAGTGAGCTGGGTGTTGACCTAATTTACTCATTTTTTAAACAAGACATAATTTTAATTTTCATTCCATAAAATGAAACACAATGGTAGTTTCTTAGCACCAGCATAATGAGATTCACTGTCATTATGTCAATGAAAGAAAATGAAAAAAGATAACTTATAAGGTTCTTCTTTTCAGTGTGTACTTGGTTGTCAAGTAATATCTTTTTGTAGGTACAAGATGATCTATGAATGTCTGAACAAAGTTAATTAAAGGAGAAAGAAAAAATATACTTTAAAATGTCTGCTATAATTAGGTTTTCTATAAATAGACAAACCACATTTTTCATCAATATCCATTACTGTAGTTTATCTTTCAGGATTAAAACTGCATATTACTATTCAGTCTATCTATTATTTAATACCATTTTATAATTGCCACTAACTTGATGCTTTAACGGTGATGAAGTTTGTTTGAAATTTTTAAAAATTAACTTAGAGAAGGTTATGTAAATGTTAGTTATAATCTAATGCCAAAAGAATGTTGTTTCATAAGGATACTGAGTACAACCAGCAGCTATCCTATTGCAATAGCATAAAATCAGTTTTTGATATTCTGCCAGTGATCTAATCAGGCAACTATTAGTGAAAAACAACAGCACAGAAATTTCACCAACTCAGCTTCCGTTTTCTAAACTTACGCACATACTTTTTTAGTTTGATAAATATAGAAATTATGTAAAATAGAACCCTCTTTTGGCTAGCAATCTCTAAGAAACAGTGAAAGAAAAATGCAACATTATAGTTGAACAGACAATATATAATAATCTATATCCCTGCAGGGATGTCAGGGACCTCCCTCATATTTTTAAGTGAGATGATCCCAGGCAGGGTGGGCAAAAGAACCTCACAGAGGCACTTCAAAATGACATTCTAACAGTGTGAAAGAATGGTTTGCTGTTATGGCAATCTGACTGGGGCATTCTCCTTTTGAAGAGGAAGACGTTCACATTCACTCTCTAGCATAGTCCCTTCTATACACAGTTTAAAGTAAATAATTAATATTGATATTAATTCTATTAATTCTAGGGATGGTGAGGCAAAAGTAGGGAAAGGCACCGACTTTAGACTTGAAATAAAAGAAAAGCTTCTTAGAGGAATACAATCTTATTGAGATCTGAAGGATGAGCAATAATTAGTTAAGTAAGGTTAAGAAACGGGGAAACTGGGAAGGCTTAAGAAGTAGACAGAGAATAGCTTGTGAAAATATCAGAAGGGTATAGAAAATTGGCCCATTGAAGGCATTAGAATAAGTTTATGAAAGCTACATGTAGAGTAGAATAAATATGTATGAGACTATAAAGGTAGGACAACAAGACCCAAACAAGAACCTTGTATACAAATAATAATGTAATAGATTTTAACCCAACCATATTGATAATTACACTAAATGCAAATGGTCTAAATAGATAAATTAAAAGGTAGAATTTGTCATTTTGGATACAAAAGCAAAACCAATTATAGCTGTCTACATAAAATCATTATAAATATAAATATAGACATAGATTAAATATGAAAAGGTAAAAGAAAAATTTCATGCAAACACTAATTAAAGGAAAGCTAGGCTGATGGATGTGCAACATTATGAATGCATTTCATAGCACTGAACTACTAAAAAAGAAATAAGAGTAAATTTTGTCATTTGTATTTTACCATAAAAAAATAATACTTTTAAAAATAATTATATACCCTAAGTTGTTAACAAGTGATTATTTCAGGGCAGTGGGTTTACAGATGATTTTATCTTCCTATTTTTGATTATCAGTATTTTCAGATTTTCACATTTTTTTAATAATTAAATGTTTGTTACCTGTATAATAAAAAGAAATCTAAAAAATTTTAATTAGAGAAAGGAAGCTGGAGTGCCTATATTAAAAGCACAAAGAGAAGACTTCAGCTCAAGGAATAGTACCAGGATAATGTATAACATTATATAATGATAAAGAAGTCAATTCATCAAGAAGACCTAACAACTTCTAGTGAACAGTAGGCAGCTAAATGTGTATGTGCTTAATAATAGAGCTTCAAAATACATGAAGCAAAAACTGATAGAATATAAAGGAGAAATAAATAAGACTACAATTGTAATTGGAGATTTTTAACACTTCTCTCAGAGGAAGAATCAGTAAGAATATAGGACTAAGTATGTAGAACACATAATGGCATTATCAATGAAACTAATCTAACTGACAATTCTAGAACTCCATACAAGAGCAGAATATACTTCGATCCAAATCTACACGAATCATTCACCAATACAGACCATACTCTCAGCCATAAAACAAACCTTAACAACTTAAAAAAGATAAAATTCATACAATAATATTCTCTGGCCATAACAGGAATAAACTAAAAATAAAAATCTGGAAAATTGTGAAATGTTTAGAAACAACACACTTCTAAATAACCCAAGGATCAAAGAAAGAGTCACAAGGAAAATTGAAAAAAGTCTTGAATTAAATAAAAATGAAAATACAACAAATCAAAATTGTGCAATGCAGCTAAAGGGTGCTTGGAGGGAAATTTATAGCATTAAATGCTATAGTAAGAAAGAAAAAAATGTCTCTAATCAATGTGCCAAGCTTCCCTCCTAGGACACTAACAAATAGTACATTAAACCTAAACAGAGAGAATGAAATAATAAAGATACAAATATCAATGACATGCAAAATAGAAAAACAAAGGGAAAAAAATCCACAAAGCCCAAAAGCTATTTCTCAGACAATATCAATAAATTTGATAAATCTCTAGCCAGACAGACCAAGAAAAAGAAACAACATATACCAAGAATGAAAGAGAAGATACCACCATAGTTCTTACAGACATTTTAAAAAATAACAAGGGAATATTTAAAAGAAAAGAGACTTAATAAATTTGACAACTTAGATAAAATAATAAAGTCCTGGAAAATCTAAAACTATGAAAACTCATTCAAGAACTGTATAACTTGAACAGCCATATATCTATTAAAGAAATAGAATTTGTTAAAGAATATTATATATATTCATATATATAAACACCTGTGTTTTACTTCCAAGAATTAACAAGTATTCTTTTTTTATGTTAAAGATATTTTTAATCAAATTTACTACATTAACTGCCACTTTATTATCTTATAGACACTGCCAAAATTACCTTGGCTGAAGGTTAATATGTCATATAAAAGCCATCAAGTTCTTTTATGAAAAATTAAAAGAATTTGTCATTAAAGCTATTCCACAGAAAACTCTATGGACTAGACAGCTTCAGTGGGCAATTTCTATCAAACACATTTGAGGATGATATAATACCAATTCTATGCAAACTCTCCAGAAAACAGATGAGGAAGAAACATGTCCCCAGTCATTTCATGAAACCAGCATTATTCTGATATTAAAGTTGCAAAAGAAATGGCAAGTAATAAAAACTACTGCCTAGTATACTTTATGAACATCTCAGTAAAAATCCTTTTACAGATTGGCAAATTGAATCCAGCCATGCAAAAAAAAAGGTATGTCATGGCAAGTGAGGTTAATCCTAAAAAGGCAATGTCAATTTGGCATTGGAAACCAATCAATTTAATCTACCATAACAATAAACTGTAAGAAGTAAAACCACACGTTTTTCTCAAAAAATTTGAAATATTGTTAAAAGTCAATATCCATTCCTGAAAAAAATTCTTAGCAAACTAAGAATAGAAAATTTCCTAAACCTTGATAAAGACCATCTTCTGAAAACCTAAAGATAACATCATACTTAATGGTAAAAGACTGAATGTTTTCCCTTAAGATATGAAATAAGGTAAAGGTATTTGTTAGAATTGTTTCAATTCCACAGCGTACTAGACATTCTGGCCAGTACAACAGGGCAAGAAAAAGAAATAATAGGCATATAGATGGAAAAGGAAGAACTAAAATGGTGTTTATTTGAAGATAACAATATTGCTTCATAGGAAACCCTAAGGAATCTACAACATAGCTATTAAAATTAACTTGAGTGTTGCAATGTCACAAGATAAAAAGATAAATACACAAAAACTACTTGCATTTCAGTATTCAATGGTAATAACAACTGAAATTTGAAGTGAAAAGTTGCCATTTATAATAGTGTCAAAAATTTAAATAGGTACAAATTTATTAAAATATTTCACTATAAAACTATTGCTGACAGAAGCTAAAGAAAATCTATATAAAAGAAGTTATATTATTTTATTTGTAGATTAAAAGAGACACAAGGCTTAAGATGTCAATTCTCCCTATATTGATCCTTAGATTCAACCCAATCTCAATCATACTGTGATTTTTTTTTAAGTAAATTGAAAAGCTGATTTGAAAATGTATATGGAAATGCAGAAGATCTAGAATAGCCAAAAGAAATTTGGAAAAGAAGTACAGATTAGAGGCTTCACACTACTTTAATACTTAATGCTTTTAACATAAAGTCACAATAACAAAGACATTGTGGGACTGGTGTTAGGATAGACTTATATATTAATGAAACAGAATGGAGTCAACAAATTGAATCATACATATATAGTTGATTGATTTGCAACAAAGAGATTAAAGTAATCCAATGGAGGCAAAAAAAAAAAATGCTGGAAAAATTAGGTATTCATATGAAAAAAAAAAAACAAAAAAACCTTCAGCCCTTATCTCATACAATATTAAGAAAAACCAGACAAAACACCCATCAAAATACAATATAGACCTAAATGTAAAAATAAAAGCAATAAAACTCATAGAAGGAAACATAAGAAAATCCTTGTAACTTTGAGTTAGGCAAAAAATTATTCAATTTGACATCAAAGGATGATTCACAAAAGAAGAAAAAGTCAATAAACTGAACATCATTAAAATTAACAGACACATCGTCAAAATAATATCAGTGGTCAATAAGCAAACGAAAAGATGCTCAACCTCAGTAGCAATGAGGGAAATGCAAAATCAAACCACCGCAAGAAACCCAATAGAATGGCTAACATTAAGAATGCTGAGGCTGGGCGCGGTGGCTCAAGCCTGTAATCCCAGCACTTTGGGAGGCCGAGGCGGGCGGATCACGAGGTTAAGAGATTGAGACCGAGACCATCCCGGTCAACATGGTGAAACCCCGTCTCTACTAAAAATACAAAAAATTAGCTGGGCATGGTGCTGCGTGCCTGTAATCCCAGCTACTCAGGAGGCTGAGGCAGGAGAATTGCCTGAACCCAGGTGCCGGAGGTTGCGGTGAGTCGAGATCGCGCCATTGCACTCCAGCCTGGATAACATGAGTGAAACTCCGTCTCAAAAAAAAAAAAAAAAAAAAAAAAAAAAAAAAAAAAAGAATGCTGACTAGTTCAAGAGTTGGTGTGTGAAGCAACTGAAATTTTGCACATTGCTAGTGGGAATGTGTAGTGGTGCCTCACCTTTGAGAACAGTTTGCCAGTTTTTCTTAAAGTTATATGTATACTTAACCACACAGTCTAGCAGTACTCTTCCTGGATATTTACCCAAGAGAAATGAAAACATGTGTCTACAAAAAGAACTGTAAATACATGTTCATAGCAGTTTTTATTCATAATAGCTCCAAACTGGAAACAAGTCAAAAGTCCATAAACTGATGAATGAATGATGAAATATCCATAATCAGGACATTCTATTTACTTATAATAAGAAGAGATCTACTTTCTTACAATAAAAAAAAAAAAATTCTCCTAGCACTGGTTTAAGTATTCTACACTGAAAAGACATCATTTGGAAAAAGTCATTTATGTCATTTCCAACATGAAAACATGATAAATTTGCAACATCTTCCAAATAATGTCTTCCTCAGCATAGTGCACTTAAGCCAGTACTAGGAATGGGAAAAAAAAACCCACATAAATTTGTTACTAAATACCTTTTAATCATTTTATTAACATTTGCTTCAATCATTTATTGTTAATGAAAAATAATAGCTGAATAATACACACAGCGAAGGTAAGTCATATGAGATGGAATGTTGAAAGGTACTCTGCCTTCTCCCCGACTTTACATACACACAAAAACAACAAACCCCTGAAAACTATGAAGCCTGTAACTGTAAGAGAAACCTTTAATTAACTTGGGAAATTAAAAACAACTTTCATAAGGTAGAACTAGTAACAAGACATGCTTAGATGAGCACATAAACACATAATAAAGAACAAGAAGCCATTTCAGGTATGCCATTGACTAGGCGCCATTTACATGCAGTTCAAAGGAAGCTAGAACTAAAATTTGTTAATGCTATTACCTAGATAACCAATAGAGTCAAAGCAGTAGGCCTTAATTCTATCTTATATTATGTCTTTATTTAAGTGGCAATACATATTGATTGTAGAATGAACATAAGCATGACAATGAAGAGGCAATCACATTCTGAAAAGCCTGCCATCCCTTCAGTGTGGCTGAGGTGCAGATCTAAATGTGAGTAATTTCTGTCTTTCTTTTTATATTCAGGTCAATTGCTAATATTCTTCCAAACATTTTCTCAACAATTTCTGAAATCTCAGCAAGAGAAATCCCTTTTACTCATTTGGTAAAATTGTCAGATGCTTGGAATTTGGTACCCATAATATTCACTTAAAAGTGCATTGAGTAGGCCAGGTGCAATGGCTCACACCTCTAAGGTCAGCATTTTGGGAGCTGAGGTGGATGGACTGCTTGAGGCCAGGAATTTGAGACTAGCCTGGCCAATATGATGAAGCCCTGTGTCTACTAAAATTACAAAAATCAGCCAGATGTGGTGACACATGCTTGTAATCCCAGCTACTGGGACACTGAGGTATGAGAATCACTTGAACCCAGGAGGCAGAGGTTGCAGTGTGCTGAGATCACACCACTACACCACTACACTCTAGCCTGGGCAACAGAGCAAGACTCCATCTCAAAGGAAAAAAAAGTACATGAGTACAACTACATGCATCCTTTGGAGTTCCTGGTAAATCACTTAAAAAGGACTCAGGAAAATGAAGCAAAATTTGCAAATATTTTAAAAACTTAAATTTGTCACCTAACGATTTGACTCCAGAGGCTGTAGAAAGGGATAACTAAAGTAAGGTGATTTTTCTTAAATTTTAATACTGAGGAAAAAGCAGTTACTAATCGTAGTCAATGCCTATGTAGTACCTTCTCTCTGCCAGGTACTATGCATATTAACTCACTGAATCCTCATACCAACCCTATGAGATAAGTGTTATTACAACTTGCTTTTTCAACATAAAGAGATACAGCAGTTTAAGTAAATTGTTCAAAGTATCATTGCTAGTAATGGCAGAGCCAGATTTTAAACTCACCCAGTCTGTTTCCAGAATCTACCTTTTTAACCATTAAATCACAGCAATCTGACAAATTTTCGTATCCTGATTGATTACTCTCTTGTATATTGTATGAAAGTTGATCATTTTTGGATGGCCCTGTTTCCTTGTCAAATTTGCCTTAAGAATTGAGAAGCTTTATAGAATTAAAATTTAAAAAAAAGGAAACCTATGCAGTTTAATTTGTTCTGATGAATTTTAGTGACTTGCAACAGTAGCATATATTTATTCTTGCCGGCCACCCCTTCTTTCATTTTATTAATTTCCTACAGGAAATTGCAAGTTAATAGAAAAAGCAGCACTGGAACTGCCTCACATCCTATAGTTATTAATTAAAGCAGAGTCTGGTTCAGTAACTTTGGATACTAAAAATATAGAGTTAAACAAAGCTGACTGCTTCTTGAAATGAAATTTCAACTTCAATAGTCTGTCTAAAAAATTTATGCATTAAAATCCACATCTTCCCTTAAAGAAATTATCCACAAAATATTTAGTGAATAGAGCAACTCAATATCTGACCGTTCCTCACTAAGACTTCAAAAGTAAAAGGAATCCAAGAAACACAGAAATAAATTACTGAAGTTTAAATAAGTTTCTTTTAAAGGCAGTTAGGCACATTATTCCACTATATTCCCATCTACAGGTTATTACCCACAATCAATAAAGCAAGAAACTGTATAAACTATCTTATTAATTTTATATAATGGTTAGTAAACTTTAAAATACTGTACTATAAAACTTTTAAATGTTTCTGATGGCTTTAGATCACACTAGATAATTTATCATTTTATGTGGCATAAAGTGTTAGGTAAGTGGATACCATGCTGGGAAAATGCAAGCAATTTCTGAATGCAAAAATCTATTCCATTGTAGAGTATTCTTACATGACTTAAGGTTATTATTGGGATGATTTTTAGAATCTAGTTCCATGAAAGTCCCTAAGTGAAAAACATGCCAGATGCAACTTTGAGTCACACAGGCTGCCTAGTTGTACTTGTGTTAGCTGTCCCACAACCTCCAATCCTAACCTTGGCTTCTTCTACAGCTGAAGAAACAGGACCCTGACAAGTTTAAGGTGCTTTTTGGTTCTGAGATATTACGTAGAACTAAGCTCCCTGATACTCTCTCATGGAACTCTTGGCATAACAGAGTCAAGTAGGTGATGCTATAATGGAGTAAAAACGACGGAAACAGTAGTAAATGTTTGATTTAATACAATTAATATATGAGTGGTAGGAAGTTCTAATTTATGTAACCATTGTTTTATGGGTTTATGAAAACTTACATAATTTTAAATAATGACAGAGAGAGAATGAACCTGCAGAATTAGGTAACTCTAAGATGTAAATAAATGAAAGAGTGGCTTTGTTTGAAAAAAAAAAATGTATCTTGAAAACAACATAATTTGCTTTCACAAGTGAGTGAATCATCCAAGAATAATGTTGGAATGACCTCTTTTGGGATAGGCAGAACTTTCCAATATCAAGGGAATAGAACGGACTAGTAAGATTACAGATAAAGCTACATTGGAGTCTTGGACTAAATACCCCAGGGGCATCATTTTCTACGATTAGGAGGGAGATGGGGAAGGTTCGAGTGTGGAATGTGTACCCCTTGAAAAATAACTTCTAGGATTTTACATATTTACCTAGGAGGCATGCTGTGTTGAACTTGATCTTTACCCACTCAACACACACATAACACATACAGTTTGCAAATTATACTTCAGAATTAACCAAAATGTTGTTAGATTAACCTATAAACTATAGACTAAACTATAACCTATAATTAGACTAATCTTCTTCAAAAGAAATTAAGATATATTCCCAAGAGCTTATAAAGAATAAATTCTTTACATATGAAATAATAGTTCCAAGTTGAATCCCTGCAATCTTAATATGTTTCCCACTTGGGAGAGGTATTGATGGGAGGAAACCTATCTCCGTTACATGATGTTATGACCCACTCAAAACTGTTGGTTTTTATTTTAAGAATCCTTGAGCCTTTGTTGTTTGTGGTACCCTTGTGTCTCTGTCAGTTCAGGCTATCATAACAATTTACCACAAACTGGGTGAGTTAAACAACAGACATTTATTTTTCATGATTTTAGAGGCTGAGAAGACCAAGATCAAGGCACCAGTAGGTTCGGTGTCTTGCAAGGGCACGCATCCTACTTTGCAGGTGGCTGTCTTCTCATTGTATCCTCACGTGACAAAGAGCAAAGAGCAGGAGTTAGGTCTCTGTCTCTATTAGTCAGGGCACTAATGCCATTTAGGAGGGTCCCAAACTCATGACCTAATAACCTCCCAGAGGCCCTGATTCCTAATGTCATCACATTGAGGGTTAAGGTTTCAACATATACATTGTAAGGGGACACAAACATTCAGGCCATAAAAGCATGAATTCAATTATTTTTTGTGTCCTGGAGAGATGTTAGTCAAATAGATAATCACAAAAGTAAATTTAATAGGAAATGCATCAAAGTAGTTAAGAGCCCCAGCTGGAGAGTAGTATACAAACTTGGATCTAAGTCCTGGATACTTTTTACTTGCTACCAATTTCGGACCTTCTATTTAACCTCTCTAAATGTAGTTTTGTTCCTTTCTAAAGTAATGATAACAGTGACTGTAAAAATTAAAGAAGATAATTATGTGACACTCTTATATGTACCTGAAACATAGTAAAAACTAATTAAATGTCAGTGGTATGAGCCAACATCATTCATTTTCAATGCATAAAAATGACTAATTATTAAACAGGTATAACCTAGTCCATAGATAACTTGTCATCTTTATGCATATTGACCAGGCCATGATCCCAAGTACCAAGGAAATGTTCATAAGTACAGAAAAACACAAGACGTAAAACTGGAATAAGTTAATATGTTCATAACAAAATATACCTGTTCTGACTTTGCAGTTTAAAGAGTTTATTTATATGTTAGTAACCATGGTTAAAATTTCCATAAAAGAAAAAAACAGAAAAATTGCCTGTAGTGAGAATTTCACTAGGATTCAATCTGCAGTAAAAAATGTACCTAATCAAGAAGATATATAAAAAGCCCATATGGTTAAAAGGTATATATTAAAAAAAAACCCAACTCACTAAAACAAAAATTATGCAAAAATAAAGTTCCCTCCATATCTCTAGTGGGAACTATACATCAAGAGAAACTAAAAATAGAATATGATTCTACTTGTTCTCATTAACAGTTTACATAGTGAGGTTTATCTGCAAGGTCACATAAAATCATAAATGTAGTCTATATAAAAATGTAGTGCTGGCTGGATGCTGTGGCTCATGCCTGTAATCCCAGTACTTTGGGAGGCTGAGGCAGGCATATCATAAGGTCAGGAGATTGAGACCATCCTGGCTAACACGGTGAAACCTTGTCTCTACAAAAATATAACAACAACAAAAAATTAGCTGGGCATGGTGGCACGTGCCTGTAATCCCAGCTACTTGGGAGGCTGAGGCAGGAGAACTGCTTGAACCCGGGATGTAGAGGTTGCAGTGAGCTGAGATCATGCCACTGCATTCCAGCCTGGGTGGCAGAGCAAGGCCCCATCTCAAAAAAAAAAAAAAAGTAGTCTTTATTCATATTTCAGAAACGGATTAACTTACCTTTTTCTTTAATGACTATTGTAAATTTGTGTTAATATAATATATCCTTCAGGAAAAAAATGATATGCCATTTAAAAATATTAACATATAAATTTTATTGAATGAAGATTTGAACCAATATAATCTTGTCAAATTAATTTAGGTAAGTATACTAGGTAAATAAATCATCAGCGCCCTTTTACTTCTAGAAAGCATTCCAAGCAATTTCTAGTCATTAAAAATACTTCCAGCTGCAGCATCTTTCCTTTTAGTGTTGTCTTGGTGGTTACATGACAGCATTTCTAGTACTGGGTCTATGGCTTTTATTATGCCCTGATAGCAGCAGCATTTTAGAAAACTACAAAGAAAATGAAAATCAGGAGTAATTTTTGAACAAGTCTTCTAAAATTGTTAAATCAAAAATGACATAAATGTTGTAAGCTCTTGAAAATTTTAATTTCATATATTTATTTGCCTGTCAATGAGAGTTGAACTCTTCCTAAAAGGACATATAAAACAGGAAACACATTGCAAAGGAGTAAGGAGTCCCTGGATAGTATTCTGGAAAAGTTTTACTAATTTATCTGATTTGCTGATTTATGGACTAGCCTTATATGCTTCTGACTTAATTTCTCTTAAGTTAACAAATGTCTCATATAGATGAATGTCATTTTGTTTCATATCAATTTAGACTAAAAGCCAAGTCCCATAAGGCAAGAGATAGTCAATTATTTTCATTTTATACTGTTATTATGAAATATTGCCATTTTAAAAATGTACTTCTGGAGAATGAGAATTGTTCACCAACATATTTTAAAGTGAATTTTAGGTGTCTAAATGCCAGAGAGAAAATAATGTAGTCTCAAAATATAACTTCAAATGAATTGTATTTATAAAGATTTTATAATTTTTTTTCACGAAGTTTTCTCTGACAAAAATGATCAATTCTTTTTTTCTACTTCTGTGCTTACTATTATAAGCTTCTGAGAGTTAACATCCCCTCTTTTCAAAGAAAAGTCTGATGGACATATGGATTCTCCATGATAAAATGGAGAAACTTCCTCCCTGGGCAGAATCAGACCTTTAGTTTACTTTCATAAGTTTGAGAGGAAATGGCTTCAATCACTTGCAGGCTGAATGGTAGCTTTCCCAAAATATCAACAAAATCAGCTTTTTATATCCTATCATATGACAAAGCTGAGTTCATTGTTTACCACCATAGGGGAGACGGCCTCCTTGACATGGCCTTAGTAGTCTCTGGGAAGAGCAAGGCAAAGATGGGATATTTAAGAGAATTTTGGTGTATGGTGGTGGGGGGAGGGGGCGGAAGTTCTGTTCTTTTTTGTTTTGTTTTGTTTTGTTTTTTTAAAGCTGGTTTTTCCATAGGGGAGTGTTTGATTGTGATTGGTTAAGACACTACATAATAATTTAAGATTGGAAGACACACAAGGTGAGGGTTTCACAATAAATTTTGGAGCATAAACACTCATCTGATGCTATCTGTGAAAGTTGAATTACTTAATATTCCTTTAAATGAATTTTCAAAACGTTCCTGAAAGGGACAAGAAAATCATTTGCAATTTTTATCTTCCCAGGCAAGAGTTTCTTGGAATAGTAAAATCATGTTGATGAAGACAGCGGAACAGTAAAGTCATGTTAACAGAGACAGCTAAAAAGTAAAGTCATGTTAATGTTGACACTAAGCTGTGTGGGTGTAGATCATTTTAGTTTTTAACCAATATAGTCCTAAACAATATTCCCCATCCACAAGTTAAATGCTTAAAGAGTTTAGAAAATGAACAATGGTTAACCACATAACTTGCATGTGGTTAACCCAATATTTTTATTACAAATATTTTTATTACAATAAAGGGCAGAATGGTTTATTAAATACAGATGGAAGCAAAATAATTCACTGAATTTCTGAACCTTGCATGATGCTAATTTTATTTTTCTCTTCCTCTCACTGATCATTACTCTCTTTCTCTCCTCATTTATTTCCTCTGTGGCAAGATACCCTACTCCACCTTAAAGTTTTTCAAGTGACCATAAAGATTGTAGTTCCTAGTGGACTCATATTTCCTCAAGGTCAAACAGGCAATCATTTAAAGTCAGACGAGACAGGGGGTTAACTAGCATACCATTATCAGAGGTCTGAGTCACTAAGGAATGTAAAATACAGGGTGTTAAAGCAAGAGAGGAAGGGTTATTTTCACTAAAGAATAGGAACAGACGAGGACTACAGATGGGCAAGCCTGTCTTGAGGTGCAGACAATGACTAGGAGGACAAAACCTTTTCCATGTAGTTCAATAACTGGAAGATGGGGAGGTAAACCTGTTTCTGAAGACAGGTATGAGAGGAAGACCTATATTTTTCTGAGAGAATGACAAGTTACCGTCTTTACCTGCTCTGAGCTCTGTAACACAATGTCATAGACTGTGGTGGCTTAAACAACAGACATTTATTCTCACAGTTCTGGAGGCTGGGAAGTCCCAGATCAGGGAACCTGCATAGCTGGGCTCTGGTGAGGACTCCCTTCCTGGTTTGCAGATGGTGGCCTTCTTGCTGTGCCCTCACATGGCAGAAAGAGAGAGAGAAAACTCACCCTCATGACCTCATCTAAATGTAATTACCTTCCCAAAGTCCTACTTCTTAATACCATCACATTGGGGGTTAAGGCTTCAACCTATAAATTTTGTGGGGACACAAACACTCAGTCCATTAATGGTCATGGTAGAAGCCTCTGGTGATGGAGATAAGCAGGGAAGGTGCAGAGATAAAAGGCAAGGCTAGAAGCAACTTTCCTGGGAGGAATTGGATCTGGAGTTGAAAAAAAAACAGATGGTAACATACTTCATTTACTT
>NW_016107476.1:1410582-1472827 GCF_001604975.1 Cebus imitator
TGGGCAAGAGACTTTTCTTCTTTTAGCAGCAGATTCTTTACCAAAAGAAGGAAAGTATCAGTGCCTATTACCTTACAAGTTACTGTGAGCATTAGAGATAAAGCCTGTAAAGTGTCTGGCAGAGTATCTGATATTGTAAGATTTTAGAGAATGATACAGCAAAACTCTGCCATAACGCAATAAGTAGTGCCCCAGAAATTCAGCTGTGTAAAATGCAGGGTTGTGTTATTACAAGATTAGCTAAATGGCCAAGGTGAGCCTGTGTAGCTGGCTACCAGGAAGTTCTGAGTCAATTTGATGCAAATTTTATCTACTCTGGGCTGAAGTTCGGCACCACCTAGTGGTGACTGCTTTAACACAAAAATTGACGGGGCCAATTCTGGGGCCTGGCTGGGACTTCTGGGACAGCAACTAGTAATTCCAGAAATCTCTTCCCTAATTGATGAATGTTTTGTTGGCCTCATCCAGAGAGAATAAACTGGGAGAATACTGAGGATCTACCACCACCTCTCTGCTTCCTGAAATAGGATCGTCTGATTTTTCCCTGTCCGGGATCACCCATGAGGCAGAGGCCTCCATGTTCCCTTCTCCTTCCTGAGGAACTTCGAAAAAAGGAATCAGGTAGAGGACAAAAGCTGCCTGCCAATCATTTCATGTTTGAATTCAAACTATTCTAATTTGCATTATTTCTAGGTGTGTTATTGTAAAATATACTACTAATACAATTAATAATATGAATTATATTAATAATATTAAATCCAACAAGCCTGTATTGAGTCCATATTATGTGCAAAGCAAAGAGACAGGTATTATAAATGTAAAGATAAATGTCTTCACAGGATCTCTGACTTAAAGAAAGCATATTACCTTTGGCTCACGCCTGTAATCCCAGCACTTTGGGAGGCCGAGGCAGGCAGATCACGAGGCCAGGAGTTCAAGATCAGCCTAACCAACATGGTGAAACACCGTCTTTACTAAAAATACAAAGATTAGCTGGGCATGGTGGTGAGTGCCTGTAGTCTCAGCTACTCAGGAGGCTGAGGCAGGAGAATCGCTTGAACCTGGGAGGTGGAGGTTGTGGTGAGCCGAGATCAAGCCACTGCACTCCAACCTGGGCAATGGAGCAAGACTCCATCTAAAAAAAAAGAAAGCTTGTTACCTAGTGAGCAGAGAGTTATTTAAGTAAAACTAAAACCAGGTAAGTAGTTTATTCTAATTGGAGAGATCAAGAAAAATTTCAAGGAGAAGACCCATTGGAGTTGAAATTGGAATTAAAAGTTAGCCTTCAATAGTTCTGAGACTGAACAAATATCCTCCAGGATGAGCAGTGGCATGGATGGGCAGGCAATGCTCTGTAACAGGACAAAACCAGTTTGGTTGACATAAAGGGCAGATCACTTTATGGCATTTTGGACATAATGCTTGGTCCTATACTTCTGCATTTTGGTATCGTATATGAAAGCCACACAACGGGTCTTCTGAGTGAGAACACATAGTTGGCTGTGTTTGAGACTTGAGCTCCAGCAGTGATGAGGGGCAACAGGCGGTGGTCTGGGGAGCAGAGAGCTTTGAGGCAGGGAGTTATAAGCCTCCTGTAACAGGTGAGAGACAGAAGGAATCGCACATAGGCTAACAAAATTTGGAAAAGAGAAGATGGAACAAATTTCAGAAACAAGATTAGTGACGTGGGGAAAGGTAGATGGGGTTGGTGAAGTTAAAAAAAAGTCTCTGAGAAAATTGGGCTGTCTCAGTGAAGTATTTGTAGCACTAACTGAGAAGAATTTGCATTTGCTCCTCCCTCTGCCTGCAACATCCTGCCCACATAGCCCTATGGCTGGCTCCTGCACTTCTTCCAAATCTTTGTTTGAATGTCATCTTCTTAGTGAAGGCTTTCCTAACCTATTTTAAATTGCTGCCCATTTCTATCCACTACACTGAGCACTCCAAACCCCACTTTGTTGCTTTGTTTATTGATTGTCACAGGATTTATCAGTACCTAACAGATACTACAAGCACGTGCACACACACACTTTTTTTTTTTAACTGAGTCTTTTGCTGACATGTACATTCCATGATGCAGGGACTTTTTATCTGTTCTGTTCATTCTTATATCCACAGTGTCAGTCCAAAAACCAGCAGAAGAAGCCCTGCACTTGGTGGGCTGCATTTGCCTGCACCCCAGCCCTTCCTCTGCCCAGGTGAGCCTCCAGGTGCCTATAAAACTTGATACTTGCTTGGTGAGTATCCCAGTGCCTGAGTGTAAAATTAAATTGCAAATTAAAAAACACTATACAGGCTAAGAGAGAGATCATGGAAAAAAGGAAAAAGCGTTATATTTTAGGACTTTTAAAGGCCTACTTTTCCTACTTTTTGAACAAGAGGCCCTGCATTTTCATTTTGTACTGGGCCCCATAATTTACGTTGCTGGCCCTGAGTTGTCTAATAATTGCATTTTGAATAAATGAACAAACTTCCCAGAAAAGACACATGAGCGGGGTGAAAAAGGCATCCACATGTGAGAGTAGCCTGGTTTAGAGCTGTCCCAAGCAGGGCGATGACAGCATCTCCGTAGAGAGACAGCCTGGCATGAAGTGTCTGAGAGCCGGCAGAATGCGGCATGTGGTGGCTCATGTGGGAATCGAAGCCTGAGTGGGGTGAGACGTGTGTACATTCAAGGAATAGCTCCACACAGGGATTTGGAATTCTGGTGCTCAGGCAGAGTGAGGAGGAAATCTAGATGTAGGAGTGATCTGGCACTCAGCACAAGGGCATTATCAGGATAAGGAGGAATCCATGTGGGGCAGAAACCAGCCCAGCACAGGGTGTTGGAGATTGAATGGCAGATGGTATGGTTTGGTTCTGTGTCCCACCCAAATCTCAGGTTGAATTGTGATCCCGAGTGTTGATGGTGGAGCCTGGTGGGAGGTGATTGGATCATGGGGGTGGTTTCCAGTGGTTTAGAACTTAGCACCATCCTTGTAGTGCTGTCTCACAATAGAGTTCGTAAGAGATCTTGTTGTTTCAAAGTGTGTAGCACCTCCCACTTTGCTATCTCTCCCTCTCTCTCCTGCCAGCCATGTATGTAAAGATGTGCTTGCTTCCCCTTAGCCTTCCACCATGATTGTAAGGTTCCTGAGGCCTCCCCAGAGGCAGAAGCCTGTATAGCCCACAGAACCATGAGCCAATTAAACTTCTTTTCTTTATAAATTACGCAGTCTCAGGTATGTCATTATAGCAGTGTGAGAATGGACTAATACATGGGAGACTGGAATCTGCACTGGGGAGGGAAGGAAAGCTGAGATGGGAGACTTGTCACATAAAAGGAAGCTTTATTTTTGTCTCAATACATTAAGGATAGTGGAAACCAGTTTCATCACCTAGTTAGGTAAAGGAGTTATAAATATGGGAACAGATAAATGAACTCTGCATTCTAGATTGGAATTTTAGTTATTTATATAAGCTCATGGTGTTCAGCATATAGAGAAATAAAATAAATAAATATATATATATATAAATGTATACATACATAGATATGTTTTTCAGCTCTGTCCATGGACAGGCCCTGGGAGCAGCAATACCTCAATAGCAATGAGTACAGATTGTGGCTTCTAAATACCATTTTCCACTAAAAGGAACCAAGACTTTCTGAAGAAATCACTGAGGCATAGAAAGTACAAGATGAAACTGGAGTTACTTTGTGCCAGAAAGTAAAGAAATACTTAAAGAATATAGAGACTTTCCAAAAGGATACAGAAGCCGTCTTAAAGGGGCCCCCAATTCTCAGATCTGGGAAATTTAAGCATCAAAATAAAGACAGTAACAGATTATTATTCAGTGACAAAAATAGGAAGATGTCACATAAATAAGGAAATATTAAATTGAAAGTTTTATAAGGAATGGGAAGTTTACATAGTTTCATAGTACTTTCCATAAAGTAGTTACTAATTGTAAAAAGGAAAAGAGTAATTTTATACTGAAAAAAACACTATCTTATGCAAATTATTAAAGCAAACATCATCAGCAGTGCACAAGTTGAAATTGTGCACATCCAATAGGATGCAATGAGAAGAATATAGAATCACTTTTGCTGAAGTGAGTATCACCACAAAAGATTACATTACATGGATATAATCATGAGAAAACATTGAACAAATCCAAATTGAGGGACATTCTAAAATCCATCATAAAATAATTATTCAAAATTATCAAGCCCATGAAAGTCAAGGAAAGACTAAGAACCTGTTTTAGGCTGAGGAAACTATATGCAATGCATTATTCCACACCGATTCTTTTGCCATAATTTTGCTGTAATGGAAAAATTGCTGTAACCTGAATGAGGTCTGAGGATTAGGTGGTAGTGATACATTAGTGTTAATTTCTCCATTTGGATGACTACCTTGTAGTTACACAGAAAAACTTTTTTTTTTTTTTTTTTTGTTTGTTGTATTATACTTTAATTTCTGGGGTACATGTGTAGAACGTGCAGGTTTTAAAATATTCAGAAAAACTTTTTTTTTTTTTTTTTAGGAAATATACACTAAAGTAGTAGGACATAAAAGGGTGTCAGGTGGCAAATTATTGAGGAAATTATTGTTTATATATACTTGTAAATACTTTTTTCTAAATTTGTGATTGTTAAAAAAAATACATGCAATGCCTACTGTGTCACAAGGCCTGAGTTTTCTTGTGCATGCAAAGTAGAGCAAATGTTAATCCCAAATCCAAATAGTCCAACTTCTCTAGGATTGTCTCATAAACTGTCAGATGCACGCTTGCCTACTTGGTCACCATGGGCTGAGAGCCAACAACTTTACGATCAATGTCATTATGACATTGTTGTCTTCCATCAATAAAGCTTTGTTTTTCTAAGTAGCTTTATTGAGATTTAATTCACATATCATAAGATCAAAATTTTTAGAGCGAATGTACATAGTTCATTGATTTTTAGTACAATCACGGAATTGTGCAAGCATCATTCTAATCTAATTATAGAACAATTTCCTCACCCACCATGAAGAAAAATCCCACACTCATTGGGATTATCAATCAGTCATTCCCCATTTCCACCCTTATTCATCTTATTTTTAAAACTTAATTCAGTTTCTACTGGTACAAGGTGTGATGGTACATAAATATAGTGGATAGTCAATAAATATTTGATGAATGAATCAACTGCCAACTAATTGGTATTACAGCTATTCAACTGGCATCTTTATGGCTCCTTCTCACCTGTTACTTTCTATGTTTTTATTAAAACCAAAGTGGTCCTTAAGCATCTTATTACTAAAATAAATGAAGGTTTCAGCTTCCTCAAAGTTATTTTATAAAATCCATGGTACTAATATTAACTTTATTATGGTTTAATAGAATATGTACGATATATCTTATATCAATAGATTTTGGAAAATGTTGAAGTCACTTTAACACAGATAATAATCAGTAGAATACCTGAACTTACAACCTTTGCCACATGGGCAGCCTACCATCATTTTCTATGATGAGAGACTACATAAAATTCTTCACATGCCAGATAAATGTATTACATGATTGAGTTGAAGTCGAATATATAAAAGAAGATATTTCTTCAAATATAACCTTATGACCAAACTCAGTAGGAACACAGATAATGACTAACCATACAATTGCTTTTTAAAAAATTATATTTTATTTTGATTGAAGACTTGCAACAAGACCGTCTTTTCATAATTAGTTCAGTGCAGAACCCTTAAAAATGCTCAAATTATTATTTTATGGTAGTGATGAAAAAATCTTTAAGCCTCTTCTTTAAAGTATCTCCTTAAAGTTTTACTACTTCTATGAATACAATCATTTGTATATTTGTATTCTTCCAAATACTATTATTTTAAATACCTGGCAGTAACATATTTCTCAAAGAACTGGATCAGTTTGCCATTGAAACCAGGTACCCTCTAGAAAGAATTATTTTTTTCAAATTGAAAATTGATTATTTCAATTATATTTTTAGAAGTAGAGTTTTGTGTATATTTTTGCCTATTTAAACTTAATCTTTGAGCAGAGGATCTAATAATTTTAGCTATCAGTTTAAAAATCTGTTCTTTGAATGAAGAAATGTAGAATGTTGAAGCTAATAAACAAAAAATAAATAAATAAAGCAAACGTTATAGTTTTTATTATAACATTTTGAATACTTAACTTTTATCAAAAGAGCTCCTAGACTATGTATGGGTAATTTACTGCTCAACAACTTTTGTTTCTGGTAAAATGTAGCCAAGGCAGGGAAAAGGCACAACACTGATAAAATGCTACAACAGAAGTTAATTTAGATATATACAATGAGAACACATGGACACAGGGAGGGGAGCACTACACACTGGGGTCAGTTGGGGGGAAAAGGGGGAGGGACGGTGGGGGGTGGGGAGCTGGGGAGAGATAGCAAGGGGAGAAATGCCAGATGTAGGTGATGGGGAGGAAGGCAGCAAATCACACTGCCACGTGTGTACCTATGCAACAATTTTGCATGTTCTTCACATGTACCCCAAAACCTAAAATGCAATAAAATAAATAAATGGGGAAAAATACAATTTTTAAAAAAGAAGCCAGTCACTTAAAACTACATTTTATATGACTTAATTTATATGAAATGTCCAGAACAGGCAAATCTATGGACACAAAGTAGATGGTGTTTGTCTACGAGGGGTGAAAATGAAGGGGCATGGAAGAGGGCGGCAGTGGTAGCTAAGGGATGCAGAATTTCTTGTCGCGGTGATGAAAATGTTTTAATATTGATTGCGGTGGTGGTTACACAACTCTGTGAATACTGTTGAGAGACACTGAGTTGTAAATGGATGAACTATATAGTATGTGAATTATATCTTCGTAAAGTTATTTTTAAAAATTCTGTTTGCATTTTAGAGAACAGCATAATGACCTTTCTGTACAAGTTAATCTGAAATTGATGAAATAAACACAATTCTGTATCCATTCACAAAAATGAAGATAAGAAATAAGACAATTTTCCAGAAGATTCCACTAAATATTCTCCTCTGATTTGACCTGGCTTGCCTCACCATGGCAATAGAAAAATCACTAAAATAAAATAGTGTTTAAAAGGAAAAAAAAAAATTTAGATATATACTGCTACCCTTACTGCATACTGCTTTAGACAAGTAAAATGGCGATATTCTCAACAAAAGATTTAGATGCTATACCTAATATATGTTGATAGTGTAGTGATTGCCCAATCTAAGAATTCATTTCAGGGACCAGTGACACAGTGATTACAGCTATTGTAGAATTCAGATTATAGCTGAATGATACATCTAGTTCTAACAACATAAAAAAAGAAAATGAGTACAGTTCTCTGGACTCTGTAGTGTATAAAAGAAAGGTGGACAGTGTTCCACTGAAAATTCTGTAGAAGAGAATAATAGCTAACTTCAACTAGATGAGGATGAAGGATACTTGCAGATAGGCAGGCGTCCCAATGATGATAAAGTTTCATTTGCATAACCTCTGATTACTCATTTTGATTGTATATGAAATGATTGAGGACATTATCGAAACAAAATGAGATCATCTATGAAGCAGTGTGCTTGCTGAAATCTTTGGAATAAATCTAAATGGAAATTGTATATGGGATAATTTGAAGCAAAGCAAAGTCATTCTGAGGACTGAACCAAAGAACAAAAAGTTAGGCTGTCTGGATAAGCATGTTTTTCTGTTATTACAACAGGTAACAAATAGCAGAAACTCTATAACCATTTAAATTTGTTTCAGGAATGGAAATTACCTGCTATTTTCAGTAAAATTAGGTTACCTTGGTCAGTTGATTGTGACTTATGTCAAAAATGAAGATTGTCCTGTTAAGAGAATTGGAGAAGATCCTAAAAATCTAGTAGGGGTATGCCAAATTAGGGAAGAAAAGTTGGAAAGAGATAGAAGGTTGGGGGCGAAATAAACAGACCAAGAGAGCTGGTGAAAGAAGAGGCACCTTGATTTGGCTGAGAATAAGTTTTGGAGTATTCTGGAACAGATCTAGGAATTCGTCTATACAAAGAGTGCCAAATATCTTAGTCTGTTGTTTTAACCAGAATAAATGACTAAATTATGTATTATCATTGACAAATATACATAAATGAAAAAACAATAAGAAAACATAAAGGAATGACTATCATGGAAGTTGGAATAGTGGTTACCTTTCAAAACACCCAGGGAGCTTCTTATTTCTTAACCTGGGTCGTGATTAGACAGGTGTTTGCTTACCCGGGTGTTTGTTCTAAACTGTACATGTGTATTTTATACACTCTCCTGTACACATGACATATTTCACAAATAATAATGAGAAAAAGCATATGTAAGATGATGATGGATGTTATGGAGAAAAATAAGGCAGGAAATGTAGGCGATTAGAAGTCTGTTGGCATGAGGCACGGGAAAGTACGATTATAAAGGCTCTGGCTCTACATGGCCTCACTGAGAAGGTGACATTTGAGTAAAGACTTGAAGTAGGTAAGAAAGTAAGCTACATGGATCTCCAGGAGAAAAGATTTTCAGCAAAAAAAGAGAAGGATATGAAAAAGTCCTGAGAAAGAACATGTCATAATAGATTCTTCTAAACATCACCATTGTCATTAGATGAATTCCAATTACCATTGACAGATTTTTAGTGTTTATTTATGTCTTTGACTCCTCTGGGTTATCTCATGTAAATTATATAGAAACTGCATTGGTTTGGCAGAGGGCAAAGTAAGAGAGAATGTGGTCAGTTCAAAAGCCCTGAACATTTTTAATGCCAATAAACATCTACATGAAGCTTGAAGCATGTGTAAGGTAAATAGGTGCCTTTTAATCCTTTCTACTTTAAGCTTATTAAAATAAAGTAGCAGATTTTTTAAAAAAGAGAGAATAAGCTAGAAAAGCAAATGAAATATTACCGTAGGCACAGAATTTCGAAAAACAATCTGGTCTAGATCTCTCTGACACCAATATATTCAGTTTAAAAGTTTTTTGTTTTTTTTTTTAAGTCAGGTTACAAGTTTTTAAAGCTAAATGAGGCAGAATATTTCATTTTCCTTCCCTCTCTCTACCCTCACTCAAATTTGAATAATGTTCCTCTGGTTGGATATAAGCTTAACTGAATTATTGTTTGGTCACTGTTTAGGAACAGATATTAAATCTGCTAAAATTCAATCGTAACAGAAAGGTCTTAGAGGCCTTGGGGATTTGGAGGAAAGATTTAGTACACGAGCCTTTTGATATCTGAGAGGCTGCCATTTTATCAGGGCCAGAACCTCCTTGAGGCAGTTTTGGGCAACAGAAACTGGGTGGAAGTTACAATGAGCAGGTCAATTCAATGAAAGAAAGCTCTTTCAAATAACAAGAGACTTTGTTTTTCCTTTTTAAACTAACAAAGTTGCTTCCGGGGCCACCACTAGGTAGAGGCCTGGTGACCACTTGTCAGATTGTCCTGCTCTGGAGAGACAGGGTAAATGACAGATCATGTATTCTATGATACCAAAATTGATTTGGGAAACACAGAAAATACACAAACACACAAGAAAATGTGTTTGAAAAAAATAAAAGCATAGAAAAAACATTTAATGGAATAAAAATACCTTTATTCTCTAACAAAACTGTTTTATACTACATTTTAAGAAAAGTCTGCTTATTCTTTGTCTCTTATATAATTAATGCCTTTAATCCTTCTTCTGCATTATCCTTCAATCATGGCTAATTAAAAAAAAATAACCTCTTGGTTGTGTATTTATTTTAGACACCCTTTTCCAGAATTTAATCCTCAATTGTGCTGCAGCATTTAGACTACTCAACTCTAATAGCAGATTTGCATTTGTTTTGACTTTTGCTTCGAGGCAACGTTTTCCCATAGTTCTAGGCATTTTGCCCTGGCTTAGGAAGCAGGGGGTCCTGATTAAAGTCAATGGCTAAGACTGGACAGGAGGGATGATGGGAAAATACAGAATAAGGCAAATAAATTCTAAAACAGAAAAAAATGAGAAAGGCATTTTCCCAGTGAAATCATTAATTCTTCTGGCATATTTGTTCTATTCTTGGAAACTCTGACCTAACGATCCTTAGCTCTCCCAGGCAACTATCTGTGCACAACCCCCGCAGTTGAACCCTTTTAGCAGTAGCGCTCGGTGCTCTGGGAGGAGCGCTGGGTGCTATTATCACCAGCACCATCAAGCACACTATAATTTGTGCTATGTATCCCCATTTTGAAATGTGTCAGGAGATGCAGCAATTCAGGCATTTTCATTTTTCTTGACAGCAGATTTAAATTTTTCAGATAGAGTACCAAGTTTCTCAACAAGTTTTATTTCCTTGTTACTTGAGAGCTAAATTGTTTGACTTGCTGTCAGATAAAACAATTTTCCTATTTCTACCCCTTCTCATTTACATGGAATAACTAGTTGGGTAATAAAGAACAAAGAGCCCAATCAGAAGCTTAATCGGGCATAAAACCTGCAGGGATTTGACAACAAAACCTGCTAACCACAGGAAGCTTTCTGCAAAAGATGAATTCACTGAAACGTTTAACTGAAGCTCTGTTACTTAAAGAACTGGTCAGATGCAGTTGAAAAGCAACTAAAAACAAGTGGTGTTCCCCACAGAATCCTTTATTTTATAACGTGTGAAAAATAGATACTGATAACACAACATCATAAAAAATTGCCACTAGAGAATGGATTTCATAATATGTTATTTCTAGGAATGAAAGAACTTTGAAGATCACAGTGCTCCTGACAGAGATACAAAGTTCATGTGCTGGTTATTACTGGCAATAGGGAAACTGCCCCAATTGCAGCCCTTTGCCACAGTTAGAAAGGCTTTTGACAACCCTCTCCTAGGAGGTTGCTCATAGATTATGTGGGTCTAGTTGACGATTTGTTTTACTGCCTGCCATTCTAACACTGCAAGATGCATAAGTCTACCATCACTTTCCAGAGAGTGCTTTTCTGCCCAGTAGACACTGGTACCATTTTGGTGGGGACAGTTTTCATTCTTGTAATTAGTTGTGGGCACTACTAATTGCTTTTCTAATTACCTGCTTAAGCACACCAATTATCTCCTTACCCCACAAAAGCATATGCAATTGGCTAATTAGACCTTCAAGTAGGCAACCAGAAATATAATTAGCCATTTGAGAGAACAATTAGTTGTACCATCAATTTTCCACCCATAAAAGGAGGGAAGCTTTGGTTTAATCTGTAATTTATAATGTGAAATGAAAACTGAACAGAAGTTGAGGCTTTATAAAGAAGTATGAATGTTTACAGAGGGGCAAATCTGAAATACTCTAGGTAGGAAAAGATGTGCCTCTTTTTAAAAACCATCTGAAATAGTCTCCCAATTTCAAAATCTATTATATGGGGAAGTTCTGAATTAATTTGACAGGTTAAGTATTATACTTAAGGACAAACTGGAGGAATGTTACTCGAAACCCAATATCAACTCAGAGGATGCACTTTCTGCATAGAACTGAGAAACATAACTGTTATATATAAATCCAGCAACCTATTACATTTTAGGAGTATGGTGCATCTCACATCTTCCAAGGGAAAATGTTACATACCTGTAACAGATTACACAAATTTGGCGGCTTAAAACAATAGAAGTGCATTTTCTCACAATTTTGGAGGTCAGGGGTTAGAAATCAGTTTCATTTCTGTCTAAACTGCTCAGATCTCTGCATCTACTGTCATATTGCCTTTTTCTTTTCTGTTTTCAAATCTTCCCCTAACTCTCCCTCATAAGGACACTGGTGATTGCAGTGAGGGTCTATCCCAATAATCCAGTTTAATCTCCCATCTCAAGGCCCTTAACCTAATCATATGTGCAAAGGTTCTTTTACCAAGTAAGGTAACATTTATAGGTCCCAGGTATTAGGAAATGATATCTTTTGGGGGAAATGGGGGTGCTGAAGACGATTTTTTAGCCAACAACAAACCCAAATGAAATAGGAGTGTGGATCATATTTTGAAAATGAACCTCAAGAAATAACACTCCAATACACTTAATAAGTACTAAGACATGAAATTTCTAAATATAATACCCCTAGTATGTGGATTACCATGAAGGCAAGACAAGTAAAATCTTACAAGTATATGATGAGAAAAAAGCCCGCACAAAAACAAAAAAGATATTGTTTCATAAGTTTCAAATGATAAAATGGACATATTTTCCAAGAGACAAGCAAGTAAAGAACAGTATTCCTGGAATTATCTTCATCAAGTGAAAATAATTAAAGCTATGAGTATCGGTCTTAGTAGCCTGAATGGGTAAAGCTTGGCCATATATTGATGTTGCAAATCTCTACTCTCAAGAGTTTAGAGAGTACAGTATATTTACAGTCTTAGATATCATTCTTTTCTAAGAGTGACCTTCAATCACACACAAGGTACAAGACTATTGAATACAAAGATGCTTCCAAAATCACCAGCAGCTTACACACTGACTTTGCCATTGATTGATGTGTTAAAGTAACAAATCCCAGGCTGGGTAACCATGGAAGACCATGTATTAAATATCAGTTCACAGAATCAGTTACAGAACCTTTGGTATTTTCAACTTGAGCATGTAATTAACTATGAATAAAAACAAAGATTATTATTTAACCACAGTTAGTAGCAGACAGACATATTAATCCAATAGCTTAAAAACAATATTGTACTGTTTCTGACCTCATCTTGGCAAAAACATAATGTTTAAATTTCCTTAGGTGTTGCCAGGGTCTGACATCGTAAAGGTTTAACATATAAGAAACACATTTTGAAAAGAAATAGAATGCAGATAGTAGGTCAAATAAACTGTCACCATAGCAACTTAATATTAGTGTTGTCACCTAAAAGAGAAGATGAGGGAGAACTAGAGGTCTGTTAGAACCCACACTGGGTTGACTAGCATTCCATTTAAAATTCTTGTTCATCTAGAACCTCAAAATGTGACCTTACGCGGCCGGGCGCGGTGGCTCAAGCCTGTAATCCCAGCACTTTGGGAGGCCGAGGCAGGTGGATCACGAGGTCAAGAGATCGAGACCATCCTGGTCAACATGGTGAAACCCCGTCTCTACTAAAAATACAAAACATTAGCTGTGCATGGTGGCGCGTGCCTGTAATCCCAGCTACTGAGGAGGTTGAGGCAGGAGAATTGCCTGAACCCAAGAGGCGGAGGCTGCGGTGCGCCGAGATCGCGCCATTGCACTCCAGCCTGGGTAACAAGAGTGAAACTCCGTCTCAAAAAAAAAAAAAAAAAAAATGTGACCTTACTTGGAAATAGAGTCTTTGGAGAAATAATTAAGATGAGGTTCAATTGTATTAGGATGAGCCTTAAATCCAATGACTTGTATCCTTCTAAGAAGGCCATATGAAGACACATAAGGAGGAAGAGGAAGAGGAACATGTGATGATGCCTTTCATATAAGACCTCATATGAAGGCAGAGACAGGAGTGATACAACTACAAGCCAAAGAATGCTAAGGATTGCCAGGAACCACCAGAAGGTAGTAAGAAGCAGTGATTCTTCCCTAGAGCCTTCCAAAGAAGCATGGTTGACACCTAGATTTCAGAGTTCTGGCCTCCAGAATGGTGAAAGCATACATTTCTGTTGGTATAAGCCACCTAGTCTGTGGTAATTGGTTATGGTAGCCCTAGGAAACTGACACACATTTTGGTACCAAGTAAGGGGTAATAATACCTAAAAAAAAAAAAAAAAAATCTGCAAGTGGCTTTGGAATTTGGAATTGGGCAATAGGTGGATGCTGGAAGAATTTTGAAGCGTATGATAGAAAAAGCCTTGATGACTTAAAACGACTATTAGTAGAAATATAAATGTGAAAGGTGATTTTGGTGAGGGTTCCAAAAGGAATGAGGGCAGCTGCAGAGAAAGCTTCTATCAGCTTAAATAATACATATATTGTCATAAACAGAGTGTTCCTAGAAATAAGAACATTAGAGGTAGCTCTGATGAGGTCTCATATGAAAAGGAAGAACATATTATTGGAAACTGGAGAAAGGTCAGTACTTGTTATGAAGTAGGAGAAAACATAACTGAACTGTGTTCCACTCAATTGTGTTGTGTAGAAGTTAACACACGTAAAGGATGAATTTGTATACTTAGCTGAGGAGATTTCAAAGCAAAGTCTGAGAAGTGTGGTCTGCTTTCTTCTTGCTGCTTATAGTAAAATGAGATAAATTGAAGCATAAACTGTTAAGCAAAAACAAACCAGCACTTTATGATTTGGGAAATTCTCAGTCTATCTGGACAGCAAAACATGAGAAAACATGCTCTGGAGGGAACACAAAAGCTGTAGCTGGACATTTCGTTGAAGAGATTAGGTGTGTGTGGTTCACAGATCTAATAATCAATCTCAGTAGAAGTCAGCAATAGACATGAGGTTATCTAGAAAAGATCTGTGGAGGACCATCTTGCATAATGGCATAGCCTCCCATGAATTGCATGGGCAATCCACGAAGTTTTTGAGAATTTTGTACCAATGAACATTGCTAGCTTGAGCTGAAAGGGACAGAGATGAGAGAAAATGGAGGAGGAATGATTCTAAGGGTGGTGCCATGGATGAAGAGGCCACAGAGGGCGGGGATGCCCCAAGGGCCCACAAGAGAGAATACCAAGGGTGAGGACAAGCCTTGAAACCTAATGGAACTTTCTCTGCTTGGTTTCAGATTTGCTTTGAACCAGTGATCCCTTTATTCCTTTCATTTGCTCTCTTTTGCAATGGGAATGTTTAATCTGTGCCTCTCTCACTATTGTATTTTGAAAGCAGATAATTTGTTTTCTAGTCTCACATACACACAGATGGAGAGGAGTTTTGCCCAAGATAGAGCAAACTCATAGTCCACCTATACCTAGCTTAGATGGTGAGATTTGGGACTTTTTGAATTTTTAGATGAGAAGTTGGATTTAGATTTAATACTGGAATGAGTTAAGAGTTCCAGGAGTCTTGAAATGGTGCAAATGTATTTTGCACATGAAATAGACATTAATTTGGGGAAACCAGAGGGTCCCTCTACTGGGTGGACTAGTGTCCTCCAAAATTCATGCCCACCCCAAATGTGACCTTACTTGGAAAGAGGTCCTTTGCAAATATAATTAGTTAAAATGAGGTCATACTGGATTAGGGCGAGCCTGGTTAAATCCAATGACTGCTGCCTTTATAAGAAGGCTATGAGAAAACACACAGGGAAGAAGGCCACGTGAGGACTGATGCAGAAACTGCAGTGATGCAACTATAATCTAGGGAACACCAAGGATGTCCAGCAACCACCAACAGCTAAGAGACAGGCATGGGATGGCTTCTCCCTCCGAGTCTCCAAAAGAAACCAACCCTGCTGACATCTTAATTTTGGCTTCCAGTACTGGGAGGGGATACATTTTTATTGTTTAAAGTTGCCAAGTTTATGACAATCTGTTATGGAAGCTCTAGAAAACTAATACAGAACCCACCTTGCAACTGACACATATCTAACTCATTTGTCAAGCCTCAGTTTAGGACTGGCTCCTGTGAGAATCTTCTCAGATTCTACTACTTCATGCACCTTGGGCATACCTACATCATGGGATTTATCATTCTGTATTGACATTATGTCTTAATATGTGATTCTCCCTACAATAGTTTATGGATTTGAAGGCAACACTCATGTCTTTCCCTATGTATCCACATCATCTAGGACTATGTCTGGCATACAAAATCAATTTTAATCCTAAGAGCTAATAAGCCCTATGTGTAGTGAGTATATAGTCTCATTTAAGTTTTAAAACACTGCATAACGTATATTTTTCCAATTTTACAGAAAAGGAAACTGACATTCAGAGAATTTAATCTCTGGTTTTAGTTCACAAAACAAATAAGAGACAAAGCTAGGTCTTGAACACAGTTCTGACTCCAAATCACCTTTTCTTCTTTTTTGAGACCTTGTCTCATTCTGTCACCAAGCTGGAGTGCAGTGGCATGATCTCGGCTCACTGCAACCTCCGACTCCTGGGTTCAAGCAATTCCCCTGTCTCAGCCTCCCGAGTAGCTGGTATTATAGACACCTGCCACCATGCCTGGGTAATTTTTGTATTTTTAGTAGAGAAAGGGGTTCACCATGTTGGCCAGGATGGCCTCGATCTCTTGACCTTGTGATCCGCCCACCTCAGACTCCCAAAGTGCTAGGATTACAGGCATGAGCCACTGCGCCAGGCCCCGAATCACTTTATACTTCTTTTTCATTACTATCTGAGCTAAAAAAATTCCTGCTGACCTCCTGTAATTCACTTACAAGAATCAGATAAAGAGTAACTCTTCTATGAGCCTAAATGACATTATATTTGAATGTGAAAACCCAAAGGTTATCTCAATAATATCTTAAATGTGTAGGTACTTTGCAATTTGTACATATTTTAACATTTATTATCATCCTTAATAGTCACAGTAAGCTCTTAGGCATAATTGTTCTATTTTTCAAAATGAGCCTGCTCAGGTGAATGGAGGTTAAATAATATGTTCGTTTATTTAGCTAGTAAGTCTAAGGGGTCTGAACCTCTACTTCTATCTCCAAATCTGAAGTCTCTTTATTTGATAATGACAGAGCCCCATATGCTTATGGATTTTTATCAGTCTAATTTAGAGCTTTAAAACTATTTTTTGGTCTCTTTACTATGGGCCCTTAGCACACACTTAAATGTGTGTGTGTGGGGGGGGGGGTAGTATCCTAAAGGCAAATATGAATCCATAGCCTCTAGTTTTTCATCCTGTTCATAAACTATTGAGAAGGGCTAACAATTCACCATCACCTCTGCAGGCCATTAGACTTTAGATGTGCACAATAAATTATATTCATTGTCTGCCTGTAGAAAAAAAAAATCCGTGCTGAATAATACCAACCAGATCACCAAGCACTTTTAATATCCTTAAATAAAGTAAGATTTGGAGACTGTTTAAAAGAGGGTAAGTCGTGTGTACTGATTAATAAAAATGCTCCTAACAAATATATTTGATCAATTTACATGACAACACTCTCTACATCTTTCATAACTGTCCTGTCTGTTTAAAAAATACTATGTGGCAAAACGATTTGTCCCAAGAGTAAGCTCCTAGAAACCCTTTTATATAGTTATAATCTTATATTTTTATGACCGCTGCTATGTTAAAAGTCACCATTCAAGACATTTCACTGCCAAGGGTTATTACTAACCTACAGATTGAAAATCTGAAGGTCAGAGAGGTAAAATGATTTTCCTAAAAGATCTAATAGAGTGACCAATAGAATCAAGAACATGATAGACTCCCAGTTTCAACTTCTCAGCCCTTTTCTCTTTTCAGAGCTCTGAAGAGTCATGCTGTAGGGTAAGCACAGTCTTTCTACAGGTGGCCTAGTATAGCCAGGTGAATGAAATAAGCCACTTAATAATGCAATTAAAAAATGTGAGGGTGACTCCAACAATTAACAAAATGTCAAGTTTTGATTACATCAACATGTATTCTTTTCTTCATAATTATTTAACAGAAACAACAATCAACATTAGGGTTAAAATAATATTAATTAAACCTAAAGGTTCAATTTCATTTTGCCCTGTTTATTCCTTTAAAAACAGATTTTGCTGTGCCTGCTGTTAGTTTCTAAGGAGCTTGGTTAAATAAACCATAAAGATGATGTAGTTAAGGTTTGAAACAGTTAAAATAAGCTAACGATCTTACCTGCTTCAGACTGAAGAATGTTTACTGGTTCAAGAACATCTGGATGCTGTGGCATATGGTCTTTTACATACCACTTTATACAAGTTAAAATCATGTAAAGACACTTAAACTGAGACATTTGGAGTCTTTCCATTTTCAAAAGCATAGTGATATTAACTCTTTAATCTTTTCTTGTGTTCATGGATCATTTGGTGCAAATATCCTAAATTATCTAAATATATCCATGGAGCTACAGGAATTATCGTTCAGGGCAAAAAAGCAACAGAATGAAAAACATTGTGGATAACAGTAGCTACCATAATAATAGCTGATCATAATTACCCAATCTGGCAAATTTCAGCCAGTGGAGAAAGATTATTACCTTTCTTTAAATGGATGGGTTGTTATTAAAATGTAGCTTATACAGAAAACTATAAAAATATTAAATGCATAGCTTGACGAATTTTTATGAAGGGAACAGACCTATGTAACCATCACCCATATTAAAGGGGAAAAATAAAATATTTGCCTATTCCCTCTTCCAGGCACTTCCCTCACACTCCCAAGGGTGACCATTATGCTAGCTTGTACTATCATAGATTACTTTTTCCTGTTACTGAATTTGATATAATTAAGATACTCTTAGTGTCTAGCTTCTTTTGTTCAACATTATATTTATGGGATTCACCCATATGGCATGTGGTTGTGATTTGTTGACTTCAGTAGTCCATTATGTAACTATACTAAAAGTTATTTATCCTAAACTTGATTGACTTTTGACTGTCATCCATAGTGCTGCCGTAAAACCATCTTGTACATGTTTTTTGGTGAGCACTTGTACTCATTTCTGTTAGACTTATATCTAGGAGAATTGCTTGGTCATAGAGTATGTATATGTTTAGCTTTAGAATATAGGACCAAATTGTTTCTCCAAATGGTTGTATCAATTGATATTCCCAAAAGTAATGTGTGAGATTTATGGTTGTTTCACATCCTTGCTAGGATTTGGTGATGCCTGTCTTTAATTTTAGCCATTCTTGTGGATAGGTAATGGCACTGCATTGTGGTTTCAATTTATTTTTCTCTGCTGACTAAATGAAGTCTAGCCCCTTTATATATGCTCATTTGGCCATTTGCAGATCCTCCTGTGAAGTGTTTCCTCAAGTATTTTGCTCATTCCCTATCTAGTTGACTGAGCCTTTTAAAAATTGATTTGGAATTCACATATATGCATGTATATATGAACTTGCACATATATTCCCTCTTCCGGTCTCCCTCCATTTTTCTGAAGCAGAAGAAGTCTCTTACTGTAGCCACCACAGCTGGGAATGTGCTGGGTCTCACCTGAAGCCAGCACATCTGAGTCTCACCCAAAGCCCTTAGCATTCTACCTGGGTAACGCTGATGTTTTTTAAGGGCCCAAGGACTCTTTAGTCAGTAGGTGATGAATCCTGCCTGGCCTGGGTCATTCCTTTCAAGGCCAGCAGGTTCCCTCTGGCCCAGGATATATCTAGAAATGTCATCTGGGAGCTAGGGCCTGGAAAGGCGGCCTCATGACTCTGACCAGTGCCCTATCCTGCTATGGCTGAGCTGGTATCCAAGTTGCAAAACAAAGTCCTCTTTACTCTTCCTTCTCCTCTCCTCAAACAGAAAGGAGTCACTTTCATTGCCATGAGCTGTGCAGCCTGGGGTTGGGGGAGGGGTGGCACAAGCACTTCCTGAGCAGCCCCAACTAGTGTCTCACTAGGTCCTGTGCCTCCAACCAAGGTCTACTGGCCTAGCACAGCACTAGGACTTGCCTAGGAGTTGCTGTCCTTGTGGCCTAGACTGTGTTTCAAGCTTATGTAGAACCCCAGAGCACTTTAGCCCGTGGTATTGAGACTTGCTAATACTCAAGTTCTGACCACTGGAACGGGTGATTCCCCTCTGGCTAGGGCTGGTCTAAATGCTCGCTCTGTGGGTACTGGCTGAGTTCGGCCCGGTTTTGCTGTGTCCTGTGACACAGCAGCACTGAGGTTCAATGCAACGTCCACAATCACTGTGCTCCCCCTCTCCCCATCAAACAGATTCTCCCTCTGTGCATGAGGCTGCTACTGGGGGATGAGGGAGGGGTGGCAGTGGCAATTTAAGACAGAATTTCCTACTCTCTTCAGTTCCTCTTTCAGCAATATGAATTTAAAACCAGGGAGTGTGATTTATCACCTGATTTCTGATACTTATAAAGGTGCTTTTCTTCTGTGTAGAAAGTTGTTAAATTTGGTGTTCCTGCGGTAGGGATGATCAGTGGCCATTTTGCTTTGCCCCTCTCAAAGAACCATTTTCCAGTATATCATGTGTGTATAAGATAATATGCTTCATGCTAGTTTTATAGACTACACTGACATTTTCTATATGTTTTGTACCAACCCTGGAGGAAGGCTAAGGCAGAACATTACCTTATAAATCACTGATAATATTTCCTTTAAAAGCTAAGCTCTAATGTATTTAGTGTAATCTATTTTCTGGTATTTATAGTTATTTAGGCACAAATGATTAAGTTGTAGTGACAGAATTCAGAAAAAAATAAAAAAGAATATATGCACAATCCTCCTAATATTTAGCTTTCAAATGCCAATTATCTCAACTGCATTTTTGGCAGGAGACTAAAGGAAGGAAATTCAAGATAAAAATTTCGGGTAGGTGCCCTTGATTGTGCATATTGATTACTGTTTGTCTTAAGATCCACTAACTTTGGAGACCAGACATGTGGGTGACATTGTAGATGCTCAATTATAAATATTAACTCCCTCAGAGCTAGAGGCATTCCGCTAGCTTTAGTTGCCACCTCTAAGCAGATGAGTTGCTGACCTAGAGGTCTGTCCTAACTTCTCAGCTGACTTACATCCACTATCACATTGAGAATGTTAAGCATTACCACTTGGCCAGCCCACCACAAGGCACATTTAACATGTACAAAACTGAACTCATTCCCAAATCTGCTTTTATCTTCCTGATTTCCATTTGTATTAGAAGCTCCCTCAAACTCCCAGGTGCTAAACTTGAATTTGTGATGCTTCTTTAAGTGCTTTTACTTCAATGCAATGGCATACCATGTGGGGGACAGTGGGAGCAATCTGCCCTGGGTGCAGGCAGCAAAAGGTGCATTGTTTCTAGGGAATTTAAGAACAATAATATAACTGAAATCTGGTCTGCTTTTTATTATGTATTGGCAATTCTAAACAATGTCAATCTCTTATTGAACCCCATTTTGGTACACCCTGCTGTCCTATTGCTCTTGACACTGAATTAGTTGCAAGTTTATATTTACCCTCTGAAATACCTCCTTCAGTGTCCTTAGTTCAGGTACTCATTGCTTTGTGGTCATTTTGCCTTTAGGCTTTTCATCCTGGGACTCCTCCTACACAAGCTACCAGACTAAAACCAAACAACAAAAACAAAAAAGCTCTCAGCTTTTCATTCCTAAAGTCATAATCCTCTAATGGCTTTCCATTGCCAACAGAATAAAACCCAAGACACACAGCGTGGTATTCAAGGCCTCGGTGGTCTGGCCCAATTTCCCTTTCAGCCATCCTTCTTTCCATACAGTCTGCACTGTAGCTGGAAAGAATCGCATATTCCATGTCATGCATATGATTTAGTTTTGTTCCTTGGATCACTCTCATCCCTTTCCTTACTCTTTCACTGAATCTCTGTTCACAATATCCTCATTCCTCTTTAAAGACCAACTCAGTGTTACCTCCTGCATGAATACTTATCTTCCTTTATACAACTATAAGAAAACTCTTCTCTGAATTCACTTAGCGTTTTATCTGGTCTCTTTAAATGGCATTTGACATTTAATACTTTGTATATTACAGTATCTTTTTCCTTACCTCTTCCAATAGACTATAACCTTCAACTAGCCTGGCATACTCTTGTCATATAGTAGAAAGCTCTTGTTATTGTTACTCTTAAGCCTCTTGAAATTAGGGCCAAATTTCATGTATAGTAACCCTCAGAACCTATCCCAATGCTGTATATGAACCAGAATATAAATTAATACCTCTTGAAAGGAAGAGAGGTTGTAATATTCAGCTACAATTTCTAGCTGATTGTGGCTAAAAGTTCTGTTTTTATTTTTCCCTCCTCTCCATAAGTCTCAAAGAAAGTCCTGCTCCTGAACATCACTCTGTATTCAGTTGTGTTTTGTCTTCCACCAAAACCGCATGTTCCCAATAAGTTTCTTTCATGTTCCAAAGGGCTTAAATAGGCATCAAAACTCCCAAAATGTTCAGTTCAAAGCTATAATGATTTTTTTCATCTTCTGAACTCTCAGCTCGTATTCTATATTATTCACTTGATTCTTAATCATTTACTTCTTTGTTACATGTTTTATATTTTTAACTCATGCATTGTTCCTTTTCCCCCCAAGGGTTGGATATTTCTTCCTAACCGCACTGAAGGTCTTTTGTGGATGAGGGCCTTATGTTAAGCAGCTCCTTTTTTCCCTCCCACAGCATCTAGCCCAGGGCCAGCTTTTGTTAAATGAACTGTTTTGTTGAAAACAGTATGTTCAATTAGAATAGTATACTGGATATTTTCTGTTAAACTAGGGTTAAATTTAAATTTAGTAAAATTAATCTTAAAATACATCAAATACCATGGAATTCGGGTCAATACATTTTTCTTACTGCTACAGGATTATTACTGACTTTAGACATCTGTTATAGGAAATACACTATTTGCTTAGCAAGACTTTACATTTCTTGAGATAACAAAGTCAAAACTGGTATACTAAAATTAATATGTTTAATTTAGAAGAATTTTTCAAGGAAATAAAGCTATATAAATACTTTTATTATATTCAGTTACTAGTAAATATAAAACTAATAACAATGTAAAAAATCTTGTACTTTTTGAATGTTTACTAGGTGTCAAACACCTCACATGTCTTTTTTTTCAACATTTCATAATGAAAATGTTCAAGCATGCAAAAAAGTAGAATTGTAAATTAACCACCATATGCCTGTCACCTCAATTCTACAATTCTTAATATTTTGCTATATTTGCTCTAAAACAACCTCATCAAAGATCAGTTTATTCCTTTATTAATCCATCTTTTCTTCTGAGACATTTAAAAGTCACAGACGTTAGTATTTTTCATCCTTAAAACCTTCAGTATTTATTACAATTAATGTTTATCTTATCTGTTCTGAGAAGAACTACTGACCTCAAGTGATCTGCCCACCTCAGCCTTCCAAAGTGCTGGGACTACAGGCCACCACACCTGGCCCTTCTCATTCTTTCTTAAGATGCTAACCACTGCTGTAAATGGCAGCAACCAATCCCAGAATTCCCAATACAACTGAATCTAATTTCGGTAGGACTTGGAGGTGTGGCTCATCTCTCAGGATCTTTTCCAAGATAATGCATTCATATGCCTAGAAAGGTGGTGCTGTCAGCAGTCAGCTCATCAAAGACTGTCAGCAGGGACATTGGTTCCTTTCCACATGGGTCTCTTCAAACGTTGAGATGTATGAGCCTCCTTACAGCATGACAGCTTACTTTTAAGAATGAATATTACGAGAGAGAGGAGGGGAAGCTGCCATTCTCTTCAAGTCTGGACCCAAAGCCTGACAAACTTTACTTCCACTATATTCTATTAGGCAGACAGTCAGATCCCACCAAGATTCAAGAGGAAGAGCTAGACCCTACCTCCTACAAAAGAAGTGTCAAAGAATCTGAAACCATCTTTAATCTACCAAAAAAGGTAAGATTATCCAGGAACTGTACACTATTATGAAAAATTCTTTGTTCTTAATCAGGTCATATTCTTCCAGGGAGGTCAAATGGCACTTGGTAGTGGTATATACTATCTAGCTACAGATACTCCATGTCAAGATTAACACATGCTTTATATAATTGGAGGCCGAGGTCCACTTTGGAGTAAGATCCTAGAGACTGATTTTGGTACTGAATTTACTTGCCAGATAATATACCACTTATTCCTGAACTATCTTGTTTATTTTAGCAATGTATCATCTTCCATTTCTGATTAAGCTTGATAATTGACTAGATCACGAACTAATTGACTATGTTATCAAGAAAGCAGACAGCCTATAACTGTGTTACCTCTTGTATGATAGAGCTTCTTTAATAAAAGAGTATTTAACTTTTCTGTTGATTCATTTTCTCCTTCTTCTTTTTCATATTTATTTATTTATTTATTTATTTATTTATTTATTTATGTTTTTGAGGCAGAGTCTTGCTCTGTCACCCAGGCTGGAGTGCAGTGGAGTGATCTAAGCTCACTGCAACCTCTGCCTCCTGGGTTCAAGCAATTCTCCTGCCTCAGCATCCCAAGTAGCTGGGATTACAGGTGTACACCACAATACCCAGCTAATTTTTTTTTGTTTGTTTTAGTAGAGTCAAGGTTTCATCATGTTGTCCAGGCTAGCCTTGAACTCCTGACCTTGTGATCTGCCCACCTCGGCCTCCCAAAGTGCTGGGATTACAGGCAAGAGGTACTGCACCAGACCCATTTTCTCCTTTTTAATCCCTTATTGTACTTTAAATAAAACTGTGCTTTAAAAAAATTATTGCCCTGACTCCTTAAGATTTATTATATATTTTGAAGTCCATATAGGATATTTGTCTTTTTAAGTTCAAATATTAAAACTTTTGCTATAGAGCTTTGGTTTCAGGTTTATTTTGTTATATTGGGTAGTAATTGGAAGGCTTTATATCTTGTAAAGATTCAGTTCAGAAGAATAATCCAATATTTTCTGGCTGAAGAAAAAATGCTGTTTGTTGAAGTCAAAGTAAGCTATTAAGAATGAAAGCTTTGTATACAATAAATTGAAGTTAAAAAGTGAGCACTATTTTACTTAGGTGTTTTCTATAAGACGAAAGAATAATACTATTCTAAAAAAATCCAGCCAAGTATTGCAAAGCTGATTCAACATATTTTAACTTAAGTATTGAAATTCAATGCCAGTCAACTGACAAGCTAAAGCTGTATGTTTTAGAAGGGATCATTTGGGGGTAAATATTTCAGAAGCATGCACTTAGAATTGCATTGGACAGAATGTAGTTACGCAATATATATATTACTTTTAAAAGAAGATTTTTTAATGGACAACTCATCAAAAGCAGGATTTTTTTTATTATTTTCTAAAGAGTAATCTAAAAAATTAACAGCTGATCATTCAAAACCTCGATGCTATTCATTTCTTAGCTAATGTCTTATGACTATTAGTCAACATCACAATAGCCATTCTTTTATTTAACTTTCTTTGATGCCTGTGGGATGGGGGTAGGAAGAAGAAAAGACAGCTTTACATTCATCAAAAATGACTTCACTTACTCCAAATATAACTGAGTAAAACTAGCAAGAAGTGTTATCAGTGCTACTTGATCTTGAAAAAAAAAAATAAGAAAAAATGTTCTGGGGCATTCTGTCAGTGGTAGGAATGATGTGATACTAAGTATAGTGCTGTGTCAACAAAAGATGAAGAGGGAGTTTTTAATAGAGAATAAGTATCTTATTGTTGGAGTGTACTAAAGTTGAAACATACGCTATTATTGTTGCAGTGTACTAAAGTTGAAACTACGCTAAGAGGAAATGAATATTGGCTTACACAGCAGCATACTCAAGTTTGAATTGGAATGTAAAACCTCTTCTACCCAGAAGTGTTTTTTATAGCTTAGGTGAGCAAGACTCTTACAGGCTTAATTTCCCTATTATCTGGGCCCATAGAGTACCTGGCCCAAAGCTTATCTACTTCTAGTGTTTGGCATAACCAGGTATCATCACACTCACCCTAACTCCAAACATGGGGCTGGGGAAATTATTGGTGGTTCTAGGATAAGTGCTGGTTTGGGCCACTATTAGAGAGCAGTCCTTGACTGTTTTCAACAAGATGGTTCATGCATTAGGAATAGAAAGTGAAGATTAGGCTCTTGAACCTCAGGTTTAAAGGAAAGGGGATGAGGTCCAAATCTGAATGATACCGTGGAAACTCATAAATCCTATATCTTCCCATAGAAGATCACACAAAAAGGGAGGCAAATAAGAAAAAAAAAGTTAAATTTAGTGATTTGTAAAGCCTCTAATTAACCTAAAAAGAATTTGGATTTAAATTTTTGGTATTAATATTAGTGTTGAGAATTTACAAGTAAAAATATTTAGGTAATCTGTAATAAAACACTTTCATTAATCAAGTTTGGAATTCACCAGTTCCACTACTATCAGAAATAAAATGAGGGCTGTTTTCCTGAGCATGTGATCTGTGCAGGTGCAGCGGTCTCTCGTATTAGAAGGGCTCTAAGCTTGGCTGAATGCTTTGCTGAAATTCTTAATAATTTAACAAGTGGCTCATATTTACATTTTGTACCATAGATTATGTAGCCACACCTGAGTAAGATCCATTATGACTGGAGTATACCTTATACATTAATAGTGAGAGAGAATGAAATAAATATTAAGCAAAAATGAGGTGTTGGCCAGCATAAGCCGTATAGTAATCTTTTTTAAACACCTTATTTTCTTGAGGCCTGATCTTCCCAAAGCAATTTTCTGGTGCTCCCTTTGTAGTCCAGATAGGAAATAAATTCATGGAGGAAGCTTTTTACTCCTCTGGGTATATGAATTTTAGGGCAACTGAGGATTGAACTCAATGAAGAAATCTAAAAGGAGTGAACTGCTAATGGTGGACATTGAGGAGAAATTTTTGGGGAATGGATTTTTTGCCAACTTTTCTTTTATATAAAATGCGCACTTCCCTTTAATATTTCAGCTGACAACTGTTAAAAAGAGCCATTCTCCCTGCTCTTGCTCCCTATTTTAATTTCATTTCTCATAGCAAAGTCCCTCTATTTCTGCTTCCCTAGTAGTTTTCTTCACTAAAATTTCTCTAATGTTCTTTGTATAAAGAGGGTAGCAAGAAAACGCCTCCCCAGCCAAACATCAATTGAAACTGCCTGTTGGCTGTGGTTGATTTTTTCCTCAGTCAGTAGCCACAATTTCCAAGACAATTTCCCTCCATGCTCTTTTATACCACCCCCAAATTAATCTGCTCACAGCATTATGAATCTCAATACAGCTGAATCATGCAGGTCCAATTTAGCCTGCAAAAATGTCAGTCAAAGCAAGCAAGATGTACTCTGGCCTTGAGTGCTCTAAGCTGCTATGAATCACAGGTTTAGTTTTTGCCAAGTAAAAAGTAATTTCACTTGCAAAAAATATCTGTAGGGATGTCTATGGCTTTTAGCTTATAGGGAAAATGTACTTAAAATTTCCAGGGAAAAGGAGAGTTTGTGTAATACACACACACACACACACACACACACACACACACACACACACACAGTGTATATTTTGTATATTTTTGCAGTATATATATATATATATATATATGCACACAGAATACTGAAGATATATTCAATCTTTTACGAAACCAGATAAAAGCTAGCATTTCCTGCATTTGCTTTTAATTAAAATCTTTTTCATTTTTGAGCTTCATCTAACAGGTGTTAACCATTAGACTAATAAATTGCTTCTTCAGATGGACCATGTCAATGAGTTGATACCTAATAAACTTCACGTTTTCCTAAGGGAACACTTCAGTGAGACTTGGTTATTGAGAATTTTGTAATTAATTGCCAAAATATTAAGCAACATGATACTTTCTTTAACTCCTATTTACAAGCACCAGGCACAGTGTGAAATGCCATTGTGAATATTGTAGTCAATAATTTTGCAATTTCTGTTCTTGAAGAAGGATTTTACAAAAATTGTTAACCTTCTTTTTCACCTTGAAATTCAATTCCACAAATTGCAAGCTTTGTTAAGTTAGTGTAGCCCTTCATCTCTAGCCACAGAACACCTATAATGGTCAAAGGAGAAGCTTTCATTTCTTGTAAGGACTGTCTATCCTGACTTCAAGTACAAGATGGTGTTCAATATATTCAGTCAACACTAGCCTTCAGCTAATCCAAGACAGCTGTAAGTAATGGTTATCTAAGACAGTGGCAGCCCCATTAAGCTGTCTGAAACATCTCATCTTATTTTTTCCCCCAAGATTGTTCTTGTTATGAACAATTTTTGTGGTGTAGAAAAGAATCTGAAGAAGTAAGCATTTCAGATAACATTTCAGATTAGACTATTATAGTAAAATTGAGCACCCCAATCAAGTCATTGAGCTTCTAAACTGATTTACTGCATCTATGATCTCTTTTGTTTCTAACTATTTGGAAGATTCAGAAAACTGATTTCTCTCCTGAAAGTGTTCTCAAGGAAGGAAAGCATAGAAACTGGTAAAGCTGGTATATTAGATTCACAATCTGCTGAAAAAATAATAAAAAGGGCATTTTCTAAAAATGCTGAGAGATTTTGACCTAACAAGATTAAGAGGCAGATAAGAAGTGAGAATTCTATAAATTCTAGTCCTGGTTGTAATAATAACTTTGGTAAAGTCATTTAACCCTGGTGGCTCTGATATTTCTTTGTCTGTAAAATGGGAATGATGCTTATCATAATGCTAGGATAACAAATTTGACAAATGGTAGCAAATCTTATCTGTTATTATCTGTGAGATTCAATTTTTACATTTGACTCTCTAAAAAGTTAATAATATATGTTTCATAAAATCGCAACTTTAAGATGAAACATTTTTAATATGCTTTATATATTTTGAGTAGATATATACTTTTCAAGGGAAAGCCACATATTTTCAAAGCACCTGACTTGACCCTGCTTTGCATATTTTTCATATTTTATACCTACTGAACATGTAGGTATACTGAGAAAATCTATCAATAAATTCTTTTAAAGAATGAGATGAGCGATTGCAAATTACAAAGTATTTTTACCAGTTTTATTAAGGTTTTATTTAAACTTACCAACTGATGTTACCAGAAAGACCTTTAAGTATTTTTTCCTCAAAATTTTGAAGCTAACCATTTTAAGTATGAATATATCTGCTTGGATCACAGTGCATTTATACAATACCAGAGTTTTTTTTTTTATTATTGATTTCAATTATGTAGTTTTTCAACTGCAATTTTTGCATGTGTGAGTAATGGACATTTAATTTATAATTTGTTGGAAGATCTATAAATCAATTAGTTTTTGACACACTCTGCCTTGAGGAAGACAAATATTTATTTTGAATAAACTTAGTCACCTTTCTCACTGATTTTTTAAAATTATTTTTTTCTTCTGAAAAGTAGCTTAGAAAATATTGAGTATACAAAGTTACACAATTCTATATTACTGATTATGTTTCCTTTGAGTTTTATTGCTGTACTCAAGTTATCTCTTATTTTCATTGCATAATATACCATTTTTGCTAGTAGAATCATTTTTAAGTTGAAATGTACAAAATAGAAATTATAGGATTTAGGCTTAAAATAGCAATTTAATATAAATATTGCTATCAATATCTTCATTAGGTGGCATAGATTTCTGTGCTTTCTTATAGACTTTCCCTTGAATTTAGTTAAAAAAAAAAATCTTCAAGGTAGTAGTATAACTTAGACCTAGGTTTTCAGGAACCTGAAATATTGGAAGCTTAGGAGGTCTTCTTTAAGAAAGAGAATGTAAAATTAAGAAGAACATTAGTGTCAGTTTGGAAAGGATTTGTGCAAATGAGGGGCCCTTAGGCTTATGCTGCATTAGCTTCAAAGTCAATATACTCCTGGGGTAACAGTTGTTTGACCTTTCCACATTGTTCACAGACATATTTAAAAAGAAGTCAAGAACCTAAGACACAGTTTTTAGTAGTAAGAATAAGAATAATAACAGCTACTACTTATTGAATGCTGATGATATGTAACAGGTATTGGAAGCCCTTTATATGTATGACCTTATTAAATCCTCAGAACCACCCTATGAGGTTGCTGTTATTTCATTTTAGCTTATTGTCAAGGAAACTAAGTTCAGAGAAGTTAAGTAATTTGGCCCAAATCTAAAACCAGGCATGAATACCTCCAAAGTCAGTGATATCCTCTCCCCACACAATCTTCTCAAAGCAGCATAGCCTATTACCACAATGTGCTGAGCACTCTGTGCCAGGCACTGCAGTACATGCATGTAATCTTTTCAATAATTACAAAAAGTCAGTCAATATATTCATATTACAGACGAAATGAGAATCAAACACGTCTGTTGGACTCTATAAATATACTATAAGAAAGGTAATTCACACAGTCTCAAGCACTTTCATTTTAATTCTGAGCATACAGTATTGTTATCTGTATAAATTTCAGCTACAAATATTCAGGGAACTGAACATGTGCACTATTTAGCAACACTTTTTCTTTAGGTGTGACTAATTTATGGGAGCAACTGGCATGATTAATAGGCATTCCAAAGAAACCTATACAGTTTCTTGTTTCAGTGCAAGAGAAGATAGCCTCCATACATAACTTTTACAACTTCGAAACTGAAAAACAGTGTAAACATCCATGGTTGAACAGTAGTTTCTTTCCTGTAATTGCTCTGGAAACTTTCTCCTGTCTTAAAATTGACAATGTGCCACTTTGGTTACTTCTACCTTTATTGTTTTCATCTAATTTAATGAAGACAAGTTATATTAATAATAATATTAATATATTATATTAATTTATAATATATAAATAACACTTTTCATTCATCTGTCTATATGTTTTCCTTCAAAAATACAATTAAATTTTTTTCACTAGTAAGAAAAGAGAAAGATTTAAAAAATGACTCATCTAAAGATTCAGAACTTAATAAAAATAATTTATATAGCAAGTGTCTTTTGTGCAAAGTACTTTATGTTTTCTTGCTGATCACAGGAGCACAATATATGAGTCAAAATTTAATAGAATAGTGTTACATTCCTTTAATTTTAAAATTAAATGGGACAGTGATAAATTATGACATAAAAATGAACTAAATTAAAAATAAAAATCCTCCTTTACAGCATAGTTAGGAGGAAGAAACACTTATTTGACAATGTCAGGTAAAGTGAAGAAGATACATAAATATAGCATGTTCATGGCTTGGAGTTGCTGCTGACAAGAAAAAACTGTACTGGTGCATATTCTCTTATAACCAAGAGAACAAATGGCCAAAAAATATAATACTCATTTGCTCCTTAAAATATGAAAATGTAATTAGGTTTCAAAGACATAAAAATTACATACTGACTTGATAGGGCCTTGAAATCCTGTCTTTTTAATTCCAATAGTAATGTAAATAAGTAAATCTACTAAGTCATAAAATAGCAAATCCTAAAGCAAGAAAGAAAATGGGTTATTTTTTAGCATCTCTACAAGAGCAGGGAGGCTACAGAATATTAATAGTAATAAAAAAGGCCACCTGTAGCTCCGATGATTTGTATACATTAGTGCTACTTCTCATAATTAGTAGCATACATGTTATTATTCTCACTTTACATATGAAGAAACATGAGGCTAAAAGAGATTCAGCAATTTATACAAAGTCGTGTAGCCAGAAACTGGAAGAGGTAGAACAAAAATTATAGGCTGTGCAGGAAATGAATGAGAAATATTTTTGTATTCACACTACCAGTTAATTATTGAGCATTGAATGTATTGATGTCTTTGACATTCTTACTACCAGTAAATTTATAAATCTGTGGTCTGGAAGAGAAAAATGACTTGCTTAAAATATCCATGAAGATGTTCAAACCTCAGTACTAAAACTATAATGACAAAGCTCTGTCAAAAATTAGAATCTCTAATAATGGTCCTGGGATTATATTAAGATATGAACAAAACTCTACCAAAGTACATCAGAATGTGTGGTCAGGATTGAGATCCACTATGATACATTAAGTTAAACTGACCAATAACAATAAGAGTTAAGTGATAAAAGAGATCAGAGTAAGATGAACTATAAAGAGAAAGAGAATGTAGAGTAATAGGGATGATATTGGTCTTGAAAGTTGGTGCTGGTTGATAGGTGAAGGTACACGTGAAGAAAATTCTAGGGAGAAAAACATGATAAACAAAAGCATAGGTACAAGAATCAGTCTGATGCAAGGAAAGAAAAAGCAGTTATGATAATATGGGTAATAAGGAGTGCTACTGAAAAATAATTTGGATTTGATGTAGGATCCAACAGGGGACCCTCAGCTTGTAATCACGAGAAGGGACCTGAAGAAGGTGGTAGTCTATTTATCCTGGTTGTGGTATGCAGGACCCATGGGACAGAGAGTACAAGCACAGTAGATGGGTGCTAAGCTCCCACCCTCAAGACTAGAATAATGATGGCATTGACAAAAATGGGACTGTTGGAAGGGAAAGGCAGTTTGGGAGAAGACAATGGTACTTATTTAACGAATGTTGAATCAATGATGAGTCTATCTAAGACTTGCTCAGTTGGGAGGATAATTGTACTGAAATTATTTCGGCTACAGAGTTGAAGATATGGTAAGGCTACGCAATGCCCGTGTTTAATAAATAAATGAGTGAGAACAGTTTGAGGTGATTGCAGAAGCACTGAGAAGAGATAAACTCTCGGGACACTGTGAGTCATGAGATAAAGCAGTGGGTCATAAAACCTTCATAATAATTATCATAAACCCTTGCAATTGTGAAAGGCTTTGCAGTCTGAAAAGATAATTCTTACAATAACTCAGTGATGTAGAGAGAGCAAATGTTATTATCCACAATTTTCAGATGAGAAAATTGCAGCTCAGAATTTATGTGACTTCCCCAAGGTAACACAACTAGTAATTAGGAGAGCCTGCACTCAAATTCTTTTGACTCCAAATTTTGTTCATTAATCAAAACCAGTTTATATAATTCTGGAGAAGATTCAGCCCATGAATGCATAATGGTCTGAAGATTAGGAAAGATTTATAAAACAGATATTTTAACAAAGAAAAATAAGATAAAAAAGCATTTTTCTAACCTTGATTGTGCATTTCATATCTTCACTCTATCCCCTTCCCTCTGCAATGGAAAACCAAACTTACCTTAATCATTACAATCTACAGTTCTGTGGATTTCTTAAAGCAAAGTTCCATCAAAATCTGAATTCATATGCCAGTTAAAACTAAGAGATACTACCTTTCACCATTAGATTTCAGAGTGAACTCTTTCCTAAAAGATGATATTGGCAAGGCTGAGGGGAGACATTTTCATAATTGTTGGTAAGAGTCTAAGGATGTATAACAATAAGTGCTTCTAAACTAGGGGCATTTAGTAACTTTTGGAAACATTTTTTGTTGTCACAACTGGAGGATCTGTTATACAGCCTACAGCACATACCTTCATGCAATAAAGAATTATCAGGCCCAAAATGTCAGTACTGTCAAGTTAAAATACTCTGTTCTATAAAGATCAATTGGGTAACATCTGCCAAAATTACAAATGCCTACCCCTTTTAAACTAGCAATTTGACTTCTATGATTTTTTCCTCTAGATAGGCTTGTGCAAGAGTCCTCCAATCAACAAATATTCACTAAATATTTATTCTATGAGCTATGGTTAGGACAGGGAACAAATCAAAAAGTATCTCTGCTTTTTGGATCTAACATGCTAGTACGTGACAGCAGTGAAGTCTGATAATGAAAGCAATAAAGAAAACACATAGTATATTAGATGATAATAAGATCTTTAGTGAGCAGAAGGGGAAAGGATGGTTAATAAGGAGAGCTGGACAAGAATATTCAGTTGAATGTCGCAACAATTTCACAAGAATGTTGCATTATTTGCAATAGCTAAAGATTGGAAAAAGTTTAATTGTACACCAACAGGGGACTAACTGAATAGAGTACTGTGGAACATTAGGCAGCCATTAAAAATGAGATAGTACCCTCCACAAAAATTAACTCAAATTTTAGACCTAAATGTAAAATGCAAAATGATACAACCTCTAGAAGATAACATAGGAGAAAAGCTAGATGACCTGGGTACAGTAATAACTTTTTACATATAACACCAAAGGCTTAATTCATGAAAGAAATTATTGGTAAACTAGACTTCATTAAAATTAAAGATTTATGCTCCTTGAAAAGCAATGTTAAGAGAATAAGAGAAGATAAGTTAAAGACTGGGAGAAAATATTTGCAAAAGACACCTGACAAAGGCATTTTATCCAAAACATATGAAGAGCTCTTAAAACTCAACAATTAGAACCAATGTGTCAAAGACAATTAACAGACACCTTACCAAAGAAGATATACATATGGCAAAGAAGCATATGAGATGATGTTCTATATCATGTTATCAGAGAAATGCGAAGTAAAACAGCAATGAGATACTCTTTCACATCTCTTAAGCTGACCAAAATCCAAAACACTGACAACAGTAAATCTTGGCAAATACATAAAATAACAGGAACTCTCATACTTTGCTCGTGGGAATGCAAAATCGTAAAGTCATTTTGGAAGGCAGTTTGGCAATTTCTTACGAAACTAAACTACTCTGACCATATGATCCAGCAATTGTGCTCCCTGATACCTATCCAAAGGAGCCAAAAACTTATATCCATATAAAAAGCTGCACATGGATGTCTGTAGCAGCATAATTCATAATTGTCAAAACTTGGAAGCAACCAAAACTTCCTTCGGTAGGTAAATGAATAAATAAACTATGATATATCCAGATAATGGGATACTATTTAGCTCTAAAAATAAATTAGCTCTCAAGACATAAAAAGACATGGAAGAGGCCGACCATGGTAGCTCTCACCTGTAATCCCAGCACTTTGGGAGACCGAGGTGGGTGGATTGCCTGAGGTCGGGAGTTTGAGACCAGCATGGCCAACATGGTGAAACTCTGTCTCTACTAAAAATACGAAAAACTAACTGGGCGTGGTGGCAGGCACCTGTAATACCAGCTACTTGAGAGGTTAAGGCAGGCAGAATCGCTTGAACACAGGAGGCAGAGGTTGCAGTGAGCTAAGATTATGCCATTGCACTCCAGCCTGGGCAACAGTGAAAGACTCTGTCTCAAAAATAAAAAACAAAACAAAAAACAAAGACATGGAAGAAACTTAAATGTATATTTCTGTGAGAAAGAAACCAGTCTGAAAAGTCTGCATACTATCATGGTAATCATAGAAATGTATTATTCAAAGTATATGACAATATGGAAAAGGCAAAAATATAGACAGTAAAAAGATTGGTTACCAGGGATTGGTGGGGGTGGGGTGGGGGTGGGGATGCATAGGAAGAGCACAGAGGATTTTTAGGGCAGTGAACATACTCTGTATGATATTATAATGGTAAATAGATGTCAGTATATACTTGCCCAAACCCACAGAATGTAAAACACAAACTGAACTCTAGTGTAAACAATGGTTTTTGGATAATTGTGATGTGTCAATGTAGATTCATCAGTTGTAGAAACTGTGTCACTCTGGTGGGAATGTTGATAATGATAAAGGCTGTGCGTGTAGGGGAAGGAGACACACAGGAAATCTCAGTACTTACCTCTAAATTTTGCTGTGAACCTAAAACTGCTCTAGAAGAGAGGACACAAACAGATGAGAAAACATCCCATGGTCATAATTAGGAAGAATCAATATCATGAAAATGGCCATACTGCCCAACGTAATTTATAGATTCAGTGCTATCTCCCTCAAGCTACCGTTAACTTTCTTCACAGAATTGGAAAAAAAAAACACCTTAATCTTAATATGAAACAAAAAAAGAATCTGCATAGCCAAATCAATCCTAAGAAAAACAGAACAAAGCTGGAGTCATCATACTACCTGACTTCAAACTATATTACCAAGCTACAGTAATCAAAACAGCATGGTACTGGTACCAAAACAGAGATATAGGCTAATGGAATGGAACAGAGACCTCAGAAATAACACCACACATCTATAACCATCTGATCTTTGGCAAACCTGACAAAAACAAGCAATGGGGAAAGGATTCCCTATTTAATAAATGGTGTTGGGAAAACTGGCTGGCCATATGCAGCAAATTGAAACTGGATCCTTCCTTACACCTTATACAGAAATTAACTCAAGATGGATTAAAGACTTAAACCTAAGACCTAAAACCACAAAACCCTAGAGTTAAACCTAGGCAATACCATTTGAGACATAGGCATGGGAAAAAAATTCTTGACTAAGCCACCAAAAGCAATGGCAACAAAAGCCAAAATAGACAAATGGGATCTGATTAAACTAAAGAGCTTCTGCACAGCAAAAGAAACTATCATCAGAGTGATTAGGCAACCTTCAGAATGGGAGAAAATTTTTGTAATCTAGCCATCTGACAAAGGGCTAATATCCAGAATCTACAAATAACTTAAAGAAATTTACAAGAAAAAAACAACCCCATGAAAAAGTGGGCAAAGGATATGAACAGATAATTCTCAAAAGAAGACATTTATGTAGGCAACAAACATGGGAAAAAGCTCATCATCACTGGTCATTAGAGAAATGCAAATCAAAACCACATTGAGATATTATGCCAGTTTGAATGGCAATCATTAAAAAATCAGGAGACAACAGACACTGGAGAGGATGTGGAAAAATAGGAGTACTTTTACACTGTTGGTGGGAGTATAAATTAGTTCACCATTGTGGAAGACATTGTGGTGATTCCTGAAAGATCTAGAACTAGAAATACCATTTGACCCAGCAATCCCATTACTGAGTATATACCTAAAGGAGTATAAATCATCCTATTATAAAGACGCATGCACACATATATTTATTGCAGCACTGTTCACAATAGCAAAGACTTGGAACCAACCCAAATGTCCATCAATAATAGACTGGATAAGTAAAATGTGCCGCATATATATCATGGAATATTATGCAGCCATAAAAAAGGATGAGTTCATGTCCTTTGCAGAGACATGAATAAAGCTGGAAACCATCATTCTCAGCAAACTGACACAAGAACAGAAAACCAAACACTGCATGTTCTCACTCATAAACGGGTGTTGAACAATGAGAACACATGGACACAGGGAGGGGAACATCACATACTGGGGCCTGTTAGGAAGTAGGGGGCTAGGGGAGGGTTAGCAGGAGGTGGGGGTTACAGGAGAGATAGCATTAGGAGAAATACCTAATATAGATGATGGGGACGGATGCAGCAAACCACCATGGCACATGTATACCTATGTAACAAACCTGCATGTTCTGCACATGTACCCCAGAACTTAAAGTATAATAATAATAAAAGAAAAAAGTCTTTAATTTTTAAAAAAATATAGTGGTCCATAATTGCTGATATGGAATTATCTAGCAAGGTGAGAACACTGCATCCATAAAGGAGAGAACACAAATACCAATACCTGTGTAAAATAACTTGAAGAAATACAAAACTCCTAAAAACAGTGATTGCATCTAGGAAGGCAAGTAGGTGGCTAGAAAATTAAGGTGGAAGAATGGCTTAGTTGTCATTTTCACTGTATCCTCTTCTGTTTCTTTTGAACTTTGAATGTGAATTTTATGTGGTAGGCATTTAATACATACTAAAACAATTCAATATTTTTTCTAAAAGTGTTTTCATGCTATAGAAGTTTTAAAAATATACACACATATGTATATGTCTGTGTATATACATTAATGGATATGTGTGTGTATACACACACATACATAGACATCTATCTAAATACATATAACAGACACACACACATTTTCTAAATTTGCTAAAAACACAACCTGACACCAAGATTTCCCTAAAACCCATCCTTATCCTGAATAAATGCCTGAGGTCAGGTGGGAAAAGAGTCCCTGGAGCCTTTCATACTTAGGATATACAAATCCATGAGCACAGAAATTATGTCTGTTTATTTAAACTCTAAGAAAATATGTGTTTAATTAAATATAAATGAATAAATTAAATAATAAATAATAAATTAATAATAAATGAATAGTCATTGTTTACTCTTATTTTTTCTCTGACCTAACTCATAGCATCCTAACATTTTTCTCTGCCTTCTTTTCCTTCCAATTTATTCCCCATAATATCTCCAGAGAGTTTTATTCAAAACTCATATTGATTGTGCTTAGAAGTCTTCTCCAGTTCCCCACAGTCTACAGGGTTCAAAATATTTGCATCCGTCCTTGACTCCACTTCCTTACCTCTCATCATTTTCCTCAAGGTCCATGTCACAACTAGGCCCGTCATACCATGTTCCCTCTTGAAAGGGATGGCCTCTGTTCACTAGGGAGATTTATCCTTTTTTTCCCCAAGATCCTGCTCAAACATTGCCCTCTTGTTGAAATAATTACCCCACTTCCCCTGAGTATAATTAGCTTCGATTTTCTTTCTGTGCAAAGAGAATATGTACATATCTTTATGTACACACTATGTTGCATGGTCAAGTATCTGTGTCTCTCCCTTAGTAGACTATGAGAATCTCAGGGGCAAGGACTGTCTTGTATTCATGTTTGCACATTTGAATTTAACATAGATCTTGGTCTAAAATAGCTTGTCAATAAATATTTTTGAATGATGGATCAATGAGTGAATAAATAAATACATTAATTCATGGACGAATCATAACTTTTGATATAAGCTGCATGGAGTAACAGGATTAATATATACATACAAAACAAAAAACTAAAACTCACTGATAAGAATTCAAGTACGTTTATTGTATGATAATCTCTATAACTTATAAAAATTATTAGATCGAGACCATCCTGGTCAAAATGGTGAAACCCCGTCTCTACTAAAAATACAAAAATTAGCTGGGCATGGTGGCGCGTGCCTGTAATCCCAGCTACTCAGGAGGCTGAGGCAGGAGAATTGCCTGAACCCAGGAGGCAGAGGTTGCGGTAAGCCGAGATTGCGCCATTGCACTCCAGCCTGGGTAACAAGAGCGAAACTCCGACTCAAAAAAAAAAAAAAAAAATTATTTAAAACTTCCCAATCCACCTGAAATTTTAGAAAATATTATACAAATGCCGTAAAAAGTGATTATCACATATGAAATATCTTTATATTGCATCTGTGTTTCTAAATATCTAATTTTTATTTAAGAAAGAACATTTCTCTTGGCCGGGCGCGGTGGCTCACGCCTGTAATCCCAGCACTTTGGGATGCCGAGGCGGGTGGATCACAAGGTCAAGAGATCGAGACCATCCTGGTCAACGCGGTGAAACCCCGTCTCTACTAAAACTACAAAAAATTAGCTGGGCATGGTGGCACGTGCCTGTAATCCCAGCTACTCAAGAGGCTGAGGCAGGAGAATTGCCTGAACCCAGGAGGCGGAGGTTGCGGTGAGCCGAGATCGCGCCATTGCACTCCAGCCTGGGCAACAAGAGCGAAACTCCATCTCAAAAAAAAAAAAAAAAAAAAAGAACATTTCAAAAATTCAAACAAAAATGAGTAAATATATTTCAACACAGTTGGAAAAATTGTATGCTTTCAGCTTTCATTTTCTAAGCCACTGAAGAAATTCAAAAGTAAAGTTATTAGAGAATAATTATGTTAATGATTAACTGGTTACATTTAAAATTTTTATGTCACTAGAATCTGTCAATATAAATTATTGATAGTCACTTTCTAAAGCATGGAGCAATTTGTATTATTACAATTTATATGATATAATGCTATTTTTGAGAGGTTAGCTTTAGGAGGGATGTAAACATACCTTTTCTCCCCCAAATCATGTTACAATATAGAGAAATTACATGGTAGATTTCTGTTCCCTAAATTAATCCTTAAGACAATAATTCATTAAGTTCTAATTATTTTTTAGATAATGAGTTCTATATTACTGTGTTGTTTCTTCTCACCTTAAATGACTGATCTATCAATGAATCTCTAATTTTGAACTTTTTTGTTATTTTCTAGGATGTACTAGATCTTCTGCATTAAATTAATCTGACCCTTCTATATACTTTTAGCCATCACAGATGAGGTCAGACAAATCCTAGCAAATCTGCCAAAAGACCAGGCAGGCTTTCTGAAGTCATCAGTGTAGTCTGAGTCAGGGGGAATAAAACTTAAGTCTTACTTATATATCTATTAATAGTTTTTGAAACAGGAAGACAGAAGGAAACTTAGTTTTTTGAATTCCTTTTTCCAAGCAGCAAAGGGCCTTCTGCTGAGGCTGGGGTGTGCCAGCTGCTTCTCATATTCCCCAGAGTTCATGTGTGAGGTGTCTTACGTGGAGTAAGTGCTCAAAGAAGCTTTGGTGAATAATGAATTCTGACAATGCCAATTTCTTCTTTATATGATTTGGAGACTCTTTTATTGTGATCTTAGATACTTAAAAGACAATAAGCTGACAGAGAAAGAATAAAGAGCCCTTGTGTGTAAGCTTCTTTAAAATCTCCATCTTCTTAGGGGAGGAAAAACCAGAGGGAAAGTCATGGTTACTGTTCAGCCCTGACTTTGTTTGGGGTAGTATGCTACAAGTTTTACCTATTTTAAGTCATTTAATTCTAACAACAATCCTGAATTAGTCATTATTGTGCTTGATTTTATTTAAGGAAAGAAAGTTCAAAGAACTGAATTAACCCAAGTCAACATCTTATAAGAGAAAAAGCTAGGATTTCTATCCAAGCTGGTTTGACTCCAAAGTTTATTCTAACACATCACTCATAAACCAAGACAAAACCTAACAACAACCAGCAACAACAAATATGCTGTTATTTTGTCCTTTGAATTGTAAGTCATCTCAATTCTTTTTGGAAATAGGTGAGGCCACAGTAATAACAAACAAACAAACAAAACATCCTAATGCCGTCAACAGGGCATCACTCTTCAATCCCATTTTCTCAAGTGGAGAATTTAATTGCAGCAATATTCAACTGGGGGGAAATTATTTATGATATTTATGTCTCTACCATGCACATATCTGGGTCAGCAGGTGCTACGATGAGGTCTTAGAGCACTAGCATGCATGTTCTAACATTTTGCTTATCTTGCCCAATGTCTGTGTCTTCTCTACCTCTCAAATTATTCCACAAGGAGATGACAAAGGGTGACTACAAAGAGGCAAACTTACAAAGCGTAATTATTGGCTTCTTTAATACGTGTTTTAACAGTATTTGAGGCCAATTCCAAGCACTTCACATAATGTATTATTATGATAGAACAAAGGTTTTCTAATAAAACCAGCCTTTTGCTATTATTTTCGGCATTCTTTTGATAACGTGATTTGATTTTTTTAAAAAAGAGCTCCAACAGTGCAGTCTTTGAAATTCTACCTCAAATAGGTCAGAGTCTTACTTCCCTAGTTGTGTTGTGCAGCATGAAAGGCTGCCTATGTTTTCTCATGACTTTACTCCTCAGGAGACCTCCCATGGATCATTTCTCTTAGTAAAATAGAATCTATTGACTGAGCCTATCCTAAAGCTAACAAACTGGGCTTTCTATGGGGAAATAACAGCAAATTGAGTGCAGCTATTGACCAGCCTTCTGTAGTTAAAAATACAAGAAACTATACCTTGTCTGATTTACTCTTAAATTACTGGTCACTTTCATGCTCTGCTGGCATTACTTACTACTTGATAGCCTTTCAGACAAGTAGAACAAAACTCTTGGCTACTACCATCTATCTGCTTTTGTCATCTGATATCCAGCATATATGTACTAATGTATTTTTTATTCATAGCTAATATTATGTTTTATATATATATATGTATATGTGTGTTCGTATATGTGTGTGTGTGTCTATTGGTTCAGAAGAAAGATGTTTAAAATTCAATGGTTTAATTATACCAATAATAACCTAAATTTGTATTTATCTTTCAGTTTATATTTATAGGATAATAGAAAACAATGTGCTCTAATAAGTCATATAATTAAATATAAATTTATTCAATTTTTAAAAGTCTTCTAGACATATAATTTAGGAATGTTTAAAATTAGTTATAAATTATTTTTATTTAAAATTCGGTACGAATAAATGCATAAAAATATATTTTTCACTCATCCACTGTCTTTTTGAAGGAGGAAAATGTCATGTCATTACAATAAAATTTATAGAATGATATTACATGTACTAGAGCAAAAAATAAAACTAAACGTCTTCCCTACTAAAATTTAATCACTATTTGTAAAACCAAAACCACAAATATATTTAGTATGAGTTCAGTCTTTTTTTTTTTTTTCGGAAAGGGGAAAAGAGGAATGAACAGTGTTTTGTAGAAAGCATTAGTTGAACGAATCATATGTGATGAGCTACACGGAAAAATATATATTATATATAGTTCTCTTTGTTTTGACTATACTTCACATTTTTATTTCTGTAAATTTTATCAAATCAATGTAAAATGTTCACAATTAGAAAGTTTTATTTGCTCAAATATCTAGTGACTATATCATAAAATGCCTTAAAATTATCATTTTTTACTTTTTAATACAAAAAACATTAGTCAAAATCTAATTAAAACTTTGCTCCCCTATAGTTTAACACATCTCAATAATTCTCTTTTTCCTCACTCATTTGTTCTCACAAATGTCATTCCCCAGGGGCCATCTGACTATATTTGCAGGAGACATTTTTGGTTATCACAAATGGAGCAAGTGTGTTACTGGCATCTAGTGGTTAGTGGCTAGAGAGGGCTAAACATCCTACGATTCACAGATCAGCCCTCCGTAACAGTGGATCACTGGTGCAAAATGTCACTAGTGCCCAGTTGAGAAACTCTGATTTAAAGAGAAATGTAAATCCAAACAGAAATTGATTTAAAAATGCCAATTTCCTCAAGACAGAATACATTCAGTCTAACCCAGACTTCCTGCATCCACATAAACAAAGTAATACAACATAATAGGCACTAATTCTCGTATTTCTGAGCTCCTATTATTGCTCCATAAGATTAAGGTAGTGTAAATGCCTATCCTAATGGGCTGTTGAGAAGATTGAATGAAGTATTTTAAAGTTGTAATACAAATATTTTGTTATTGACACTATTAAAATAATAAAGACTTTTTTATAAAAACAGAATTGATTCTGTTGCATCTACTCTACAAAGTACAAAAACAAGCTAATGTATTTTAACGTTTATGTATAACCATAAGAATTAAAATATAAAAGGGCTTCTAGTTAAAGAGAATGTTTATCGATAGTATGTGATTAATAATATCAAATCTTCCATCTGTGCATCTCATTTCATGTTCACAACATCACTGAGCACAGGTATTATTATCCCTATCTTCTAGATGGAGAGACTGAGCTGTAGGTAAACTAATTAACCTAATGTCATGCCACTATTACATGGTATCAGGGAGTCTCCCATATTTGACCTTAGCCCTTGACCAAACTCACGCCGAACGGTCTTCATGCAAAACAGGACAGCTTAATTTACAAATGGATGGGACATACTTTGTTTCTATGCAATTTCACTGGTAAGGCAAATAAAATAAAATAAAAAGAATGCTACTTACTTAAAATAATACTAGATATAAATATCTCAGAGGCTTATCAGTATGACAAAAATAATTGCTAACATTAGTTTGCATAAATATATTATTTTCTTGTCTATTTGGGGAGTACTCACTGTCTATTAAAGTGCACGACATACTGCAAGCTCTACAGAGGTTTCTTTAAAATAAATAGGATATATCATACAACATAGTACATGCTTATGTAAATGTCTGTGTTCACCTGGGGGACTATGGATGTCTTAGTGATATGAACGTGCACGCTTTTGCCATGGCCAACACTGATCTCCACTATATTAAATGTAATGGTCTATTCTCAGTGTTTTTCATCTTTGGTTTATTCTCTATTACTCTTATTCCTACAAGAATGTAAGCTCTATGAAAGTGGGGGTTTTTTACTGTTTTAAAAGTCATTGAACCCTACTGCCTATAACAGAGTTTGCTCATAATAGGTGCTCAGTACATATTTGTTGAATATATAACTAACTGAATGAGCACAAAATATTTCCTAATTTCCTAGGTGGAAGTACATTCTCATTTCTCTGATATCCCTTTAAATCTCTCTTTCAGATGTTTCACCATCTACCCTGCAGTATAATTATATATCATCTGATTCCCCTACTTTATGGTGAGGCCATAATGAATTCTGAATAAAGTTTTTTTTAATGAACACCATTCTCTATAAGTTATGAAAACTGCTTTCTATAAATTAAGAAATTCTATAAAATATTTTTTATATTTATTTTCTATAAAATATTTTTATATTTCTTTTCTATAAAATAAAAAAAATTATATTTATTTTCTATAAAATAAGATTCCATCAGTCATTCACATTTATATTCATTCACATATTAATTCTAACTTTTGAATATTTGTGATATTTTGACTTCCTAAATCATTAAAACTTTATAGTTGTTATACCTTTATTGGGCTATAGGGTCAGATCTACAAAGTAAAGTACACTTAGGTCTACCTGCCATCTCTATTTCCTTCATGCTGTTTTCTTTTCGGTCCTATGAATAACCACTAAAACAGAAAAGAAAACCTAAATAATACTCTTTATCATTTTATTTTTTAAAAAGCAAATATATATGTGTATGTAAATGTATACTTATAGTCTCCCTCTTCTTCATCAAATGGTAATATACATTTGTTTTCAACTTGTCATTTTAACTTAACAAAATTGCCTGAGATCGTATCACAGCAAAACATGAAAACTTCAACTTTTTACAACTGCATAGTACAACCCAATATCACTTAATTCAACCAATTTCTATTAATACATATTTGGGTTGTTCCCAGTACTTTTTCCTATTACAGATAGGGCTGAAAAATCTTTTTGCAATATTTGACAGTGACAGAGATGAGTTTGTGGGATCTAAGGGTGAGTGTATGTGTAAATATAGTAAACTTCTCTTCCATGGAGGCTGTACAGTTTGCAGTCCCAGCAATAAATGAAAGTGCCTGTTTTCTCAAAACCTTCCTCTTAGAGATTGTATTTGTTTTGTAGTGCTATAGCAACAAGTCGCCACAAATTTAGTAGATTAAAAACACAAATTTATTATCTTACAATTCTGGAAATCAGATGTAAAAAACGGGTCTCACAGAGCTAAAATCAGGGTGACAGCAGATCTGTATTTCTTTCAGAGGCTATGGGAGAAAATCCATTTTATTGCCTTTTCCAGCTTGTAGAGTCTGCCCACATTCCTTGGCTTGCAGTCCCCTTCTACCTTCAAAGGCACTGATCACACCACTCTGACCTCTGCTTCCATCACTGTATACATCTTCTCTTCTGACTGGCTCCTCTTTCACTGGTAAGAACCCTTGTGATTACTTTGAGCCCATTCGAGTAATCCAGGATAATCTTCATTTCTCATAATCCTTATAATCCTTAATTTAATATCTTCAATGTCCCTTTTGCCATATGAAGATCTGGTAACTAGAGTAACGTCCATCTTTGGGGGTAATTTTTCTGCTTACCACAAGTATGTTTTCAATCTTTTGTGCTTTTGCCAATCTTATTGATAAACAATAGTGATCTCAGTTGATTTCAGTTAGCATTTACTATGAGTGAATTGGAACATCTTCTCCTATATTTAAGGGCCTTTTGCATTTATGTTATGCAAACTATCTTTTTTATGTCTCATGACCATTTTTATAGAGTTGGTCTTCTTTTTTTTTTCCATTTATTTATTTTATTGCATTTTAGGTTTTGGGGTACATGTGAAGAACATGCAAGATTGTTGCATAGGTACACACGTGGCAGTGTGATTTGCTGCCTTCCTCCCCATCACCTACATCTGGCATCTCTCCCCTTGCTATCTCTCCCCAACTCCCCACCCCCCATCATCCCTCCCCTATTTCCCCTCAACGAACCCCAGTGTGTAGTGCTCCCCTCCCTGTGTCCATGTGTTCTCATTGTTCAGCACCCACCTATGAGTGAGAACATGTGGTGTTTGATCTTCTGCTCTTCTGTCAGTTTGCTGAGAATGATGGTTTCTGGGTTCATCCATGTCCCTACAAAGGACACAAACTCATCATTTTTGATGGCTGCATAATATTCCATGGTGTATATGTGCCACATTTTCCCTGTCCAGTCTATCATCGATAGGCATTTGGGTTGGTTCCAGGTCTTTGCTATTGTAAACAGTGCTGCAATGAACATTCGTGTGCACGTGTCCTTATAGTAGAACGATTTATAATCCTTTGGATATATACCCAGTAATGGGATTGCTGGGTCAAATGGAATTTCTATTTCTAGGTCCTTGAGGAATCGCCACACTGTCTTCCACAATGGTTGAACTAATTTACACTCCCACCAACAGTGTAAGTGTTCCTATTTCTCCACATCCTCTCCAGCATCTGTTGTCTCCAGATATTTTAATGATCGCCATTCTAACTGGCGTGAGATGGTATCTCAATGTAGTTTTGTTTGCATTTCTCTGATGACCAGTGATGATGAGCATTTTTTCATATGCTTGTTGGCCTCATGTATGTCTTCTTTTGTAAAGTAACTGTTTATATCCTTTGCCCACTTTTGAATGGGCTTGTTTGTTTTTTTCTTGTAAATCTGTTTTAGTTCTTTGTAAATTCTGGATATCAGCCCTTTGTCAGATGGGTAAACTGCAAAAATTTTTCCCCATTCTGTTGGTTGCTGATTCACTCTAATGACTGTTTCTTTTGCTGTGCAGAAGCTGTGGAGTTTGATTAGGTCCCATTTGTCTATTTAGGCTTTTGTTGTCAATGCTTTTGGTGTTTTGGTCATGAAGTCCTTGCGTATGCCTATGTCCTGAATGGCTTTGCCTAGATTTTCTTCTAGGATTTTTATGGTGTTAGGTCTTATGTTTAAGTCTTTACTCTATCTGGAGTTAATTTTAGTGTAAGGTCCAGTTTCTGCTTTCTGCACATGGCTAGCCAGTTTTCCCAACACCATTTATTAAACAGGGAATCCTTTCCCCGTTGCTTGTTTTTGTCAGGTTTGTCAAAGATCAGATGGTTGTAGATAGTTGTGTTGCCTCCGAGACCTCTGTTTTGTTCCATTGGTCTATATCTCTGTTTTGGTACCAGTACCATGCTGTTTTGATTAATGTAGCCTTGTAGTATAGTTTGAAGTCCGGTAGTGTGATGCCTCACACTTTGTTCTCTTTGCTTAGAATTGACTTGGCTATGCGAGCTCTCTTTTGGTTCCATATGAAGTTTAACGTGGTTTTTTCCAGTTCTGTGAAGAAGGTCATTGGTAGCTTGATGGGGATAGCATCGAATCTGTAAATTACTTTGGGCAGTATGGCCATTTTCATGATATTGATTCTTTCTGACCATGAACATGGAATGTTTCTCCATCTGTTTGTGTCTTCTCTTATTTTGTTGAGCAGTGGCTTGTAGTTCTCCTTGAAGAGGTCCTTTACATCCCTTGTTAGTTGTATTCCTAGGTATTTTATTCTCTTTGTAGCAATTGTGAATGGAAGTTTGTTCTTGATTTGGCTCTCTTTAAGTCTGTTATTGGTGTATAGGAATGCATGTGATTTTTGCACATTGATTTTGTATCCTGAGACTTTGCTGAACTTGCTTATCAGTTTCAGGAGATTTTGGGCTGAGACGATGGGGTCTTCTAGATATACAATCATGTCGTCTGCAAATAGAGACAATTTGACTTCCTCCTTTCCTATTTGAATACCCTTTATTTCTTTTTCTTGCCTGATTGCTCTGGCTAGAACTTCCAGTACTGTACTGAATAGAGGTGGTGAGAGAGGGTATCCTTGTCTAGTGCCAGATTTCAAGGGAAATGCTTCCAGTTTTTGCCCATTCAGTATGATTTGGCTGTTGGTTTTTCATAAATAGCTTTTATTATTTTGAGATACGTTCCGTCAATACCTAGCTTATTGAGGGTTTTTAGCATAAAGGGCTGTTGAATTTTGTCAAAGGCCTTCTCTGCATCAATTGAGATAATCATGTGGTTTTCATCTTTGATTCTGTTTATGTGGTGAATTACATTTATAGACTTGTGTATGTTGAACCAGCCTTGCATCCCCGGGATGAAGCCTACTTGATCATGGCGGATAAGCTTTTTGATGTGCTGTTGCAATAAGCTTGCCAGTATTTTATTGAAGATTTTTGCGTCTATGTTCATCATGGATATTGGCCTGAAGTTTTCTTTTCTTGCTGAGTCTCTGCTGGGTTTTGGAATTAGGATGATGTTGGTCTCATAAAATGATTTGGGAAGAATTCCCTCTTTTTGTATTGTTTGGAATAGTTTCAGAAGGAATGGTACCAGCTCCTCTTTGTATGTCTGGTAGAATTCGGCTGTGAACATGTTCTTTTAATTTTAAAAATGCTTTGTATTTTAGGGATATCAACCCTTTCTTTATGACAAAAATTGCAAATAATTTCCATTTGTTATTTTCCATTAACAAGTGGAGAAATTTGCAATTTTTTTAGTATAAAAAGTTTTTTTTCTAAATTTTTATATTGTCACCTTTATTAACTTTTATTGCTTCTGGATTTGGAATCAGGAAACTTTTGGCTACTTTGAGGTTACAGAGTAATTCACCTTTGTTTTCTTCTAGGAACATAATAGTTTCTGAATTTAAATGTTTGATCTCTTTAGAATTTTATTCTGTTACATTTAGAACATATTCAGTTTTCTCTTTTCCCGTATAGTTGTTGAGCTATCCCAATATCACTTGCTGAGAAGCCCATCTTTTTCCTACTGATTAATGCCAATTTTTTCATATACTTAATTTGATCTATATATATACATATATATATATATATATACACATATATATACACACACACACACACACACATATATATATATATATATATATACTACTTTTGTTTTTATTAACAGGTCTTTCTTTATTATATTTTATTATAAAACAACTACTTAAAGTTGGCAAACATTCTATTAGCAACCTGCCAATTAGTATATGTAACTGAAATTAAAGTATTTTATTATGGTTTCATGTGTCCTTGCCAATGAGAAAATGAAGTGTTTGGGTGCTATCTTAATTCCCTTTCATTTCCTTAGTGTCTAGCAGTGCTCCTTGCTTATTGAAGATAATAAATAAATCAATATTTAAAATGTATACATGAAAATGGTGGACAGTAATTCTCTGCTAGAATACTTTATGTTTAGATAACAATGTTGTTTTCCAACTAAATGCACAAATCTTGTTTGATCTAATAAGAACTCTGAGTGCTAGGCATAGACAGTATTTCTTACCTCTACTTTATAAATGAGAAACTTGATGCTCAGACATTAAGTTACTTTCTCAAGGTCACGTAAGCTAAAAGTAGAACTGGAACTGAAATTCTGACTTCAAATTTAATTTTTTTTTTTTATGTTAGAGGTAAGAGGCCTACATGTTTGTCATGATCTCATCCCTGTTTAGATATCTCTCTTTCCATTCCAAAATAATTTTCATCCTAGTGATTTACATGTTACTAAGGTCTAAACCTAACTAATAATGAGTTGAATCAATTATTCTCCACCAAAAAGAATGCATGAGAGCTGAAATAACAATTATAAAAGATCAGTTTTAAACATTATTCTGAGGATAATAGCATTAATTACACGCCTGAGGGTGGCATTAAATAATAAAAATGTGAGGTTTTGTTCAGCATCTTTACTGTATACATGTATTTTACCCGTTTTTCTACTTCACTTATTTTTTTACTAATAGATGATGAAAACCATGTATAAATTTATATGTTTAGATGTTAGCACAAGGCTCTACACAAAAGCAGCCCAGGAAATGTTAATACTGTATTTCTTAATACAATTAACAGGAAAAAAGGGAATGAACAAGAATAAAAATAATTAGTGAGTTTGGGAATTCTTGGTTTATTATTTCTAATGATAAAAGAGAGAAAAAATAAGTACAATAAAAATATAAAAAATTATTATAAAAAGATGGTTGAAATCCACTATGTTCTTACACTTTAAGAATTGAATATTTAACAAAGTTGCTCTGATAATATAGTATGATATTCTAGTTTGTTTGGTAATATATTAACTAACTGATTAACTTAAGAACATTAATTTTGTACTTGAGCTCTGTGGTTCACCTTGAAAGATTTACTGTGATATTTTTAAATAAGTTTCATTGTGATTATATTGAAAATTATTGTAGACTCTAGTGAAATGTCTTATACATTTCATTGTTACTCTGGGTCATTAAAAATATATTATTTAACCTAAATACATTTTGCATTTAATAAATAAGCATTCTGAATCTTGATAAAATGTTCATTTCGAGAATTAAGATTCTTAAGAGAGAAGACTAAATTGCTGCTATGGAAGCTAAACATAATGCTGTATAATCAATTGATTCACTTAAAGGCATCAGCCATGCTCCCTTTGATGATAGATTAAGTAAATATGAGAGTAGACAGCACAGACATTATGGTATTCTACAACATATTGTAGCAAAGATTATGAACATTGGTCATGCTCTAAAGTAAGCAATAAGGGTGAAAGCGTTTCATGAGAAATGTACTTATAAAGAAATTGAGGAAAAATATTTATAATAATTATATAAATGGTAAGTAAATAGTGATATACAGTACAGGGTGATTAAAACCAAAATAGTCTCCGGGGCTGTCAGAGATAGAGAAACGTTCCAGACCTGTAAAGATAACCAGGCTGAGACAGGAGAACCGCCTCAGCCCTGGAGGCGGAGGTTGCAGCAAGCCGAGATTGTGTCACTGCACTCCAGCCTGGCGACAGAGTGAGACTCTGTCTAAAAAAAAAAAAAAAAACCCAAAATGATGATCATAAAGATTTATTTATGTGAAGAATAATCTCCATTTGCATTTTTAATGGAAAAATCCAAAGTGGACAAGAAACTAAAATCCCTACCAATTTACAACAGAGAGGCAAAAAAAGATGCAGCTGATTGCTAACAATAATCAAATGAATTACAGATCAGATAAACAGGATGGGCTGTTACCCTTCCTTGATTGTATAAAAGAGCCTGGAAGCTTCAGGAGAGGTCAAAGTGTTTTCAGCATTGCTGGCTGCCCTGGGAGTAGGTTTCTTTGTTAAATAATATCAGAAAAGCAATAGCAGTACATTCAACATAACTTACAGGCTTCACCAGCAAGGCCAGTAGATACAGCCACTGTAGGAATGATTCCATGCTTAGGGGCAACAAAGAATACATAGCTCTTGCTATGGTCTGAATGCTTGTATCTCTCCAAATTCATATAAAATCTAATCCACAAAGTGCTGGTATTACCAGGTGAAGTCTTTGGGATGTGATTAAGTTATAAGAACCAGACTCTCAAGAATGAGATTAGTGTCCTTATGAAAGAGGGCCAGTGGAGTGTGTCTGCACCTTTCACAATACGAGGACACAGCGAGAAGGCACTATTAATGAACTAGAAAATAGAGCCCTCATCAGATACTGAATATGCCAGTGCCTTGATCTTGAACTTAACAGTCCCTGGAACTATTTCTGTTGTTTATAAATCGAAGTTTATGGTATTTTTGTTGTAGCAGCCCAAATGAACTAACGTACGTTTCACTAGTTGGAACAGTGAAGATCACTGGTGCGAATCATAAGATCAGAGGGAAAGAAGGCTGCCATGCTAGAGTCAAAAACAAGATCATGTCTCTCCCTATCACTCTAAAGTCAAAAACAAGAGTATGTCTAATGCAACCACAAAGAATGACACCATATTTGAGTTCTGTTCATTACATATTCCTTGGTTAAAGTCAGTCTCCTGAATAAGCATTTGGTAATCTTTTGAAGTAATCTGAATCTATTCCCAGTGTTACTACTGAGTTACTGATCCGGTTTTCCCACCTGCAATATGGGGCCAATATCTTGATTCCCTTTCCTTCTTAACCAATATGTGATGAGATCAAGTAAGATAACATGCTGTCAGCTATTTGGAGGAATGAAGCAATACAGAATTTGAAGATGTTCTACCAGAATATGTAAGACAACAGGATCATCATTCTAGCACAGGTCTGGGAGAATGAATAGAAATGAAAAGAAACCCAAAGCTGTTATCAACACAGGGTGACATGACACAATTGGAAAAGGCTTCAGGCTGCATTTTGTTTCTTTTCTATCTATGATAACTGTGTTCCTTATCAAAGTGAATACCAACTCCTATTGCTCATTAAAGCTGTCATGTTTTCACAGTCTCATCTGCCTTATAATTGAAATTCTTATTTTAACAGCATTATCTTAATGTTATGCCAGCTATGTAATGCCTTGTGAAGAGAGCAACATTAAAGTTAATTTGGCCTTACATCTTTGGTAATGTATACTGTCTGGAATAGAATAAAGATGCTCAGACTTCAACTGAAATCTGTCAAGGTTACTTTCTCAATTATTGCAGTTTGTTATAGATGACCCCTAACATGGTTATTTTTCATTTCTCACATAGGACTAATCTTGTATTGCTTGTGGTCTTGTTTGTTAGAATAGCAAAAATCAGAATGCCTAATGATGTGAAGTTTTGTTTTCTTTTTTATCCTTAATTAAAACCAGTTATGCATTTTAGTCGAGCTTCCCAGTGAGAAAAATTAGATCAGTATTATAAGAATTAAGAAAGTATTCCTAAGATGATAGTGAATGTGTAACTCAAAATATAATACAGTGAAAAAAAATGGAGGTCAATATTGTTAAGCGGCAACTTCCATTAAGCAAAACCTACAGTTCATATAATTTAATGTCTATACAGTGCTATCAAAGAAACTATATACACAGCATGCTAATAAAGTAAAACAATCTCACTTAATGAGCTTTTATTTCCATTCAGGTATAATGATTTTCCCACTGCTTATTGAGTAAATGCCTGAATAACACTCTTAGCACATACTTCACAAGTAAATAGGTCAAATCAAGAGACTTCTAAAACCTTAGAGATTAATACTAGAAGTTAAAAAATTTAAACATTTTAAGATAATTATTTTCAACATTAATATGATAAATCAAAAACTCTGAGATTCAATTAAAAGTTAATCTTGCATGCCTGGAATGTGCTTCAAAATAATCAATGTTGAAGTTGAGGGGAAGAGAATATAAAGATGAAACAAGATTGGCCATGAGTCAACAATTCTTGAAGTTGAGTGATATAATTCATCTCTCTATTTCTATGTATGCTCCATTTTTTCTTATACAAGTTGAAAATTAATATTTGACATTAATATTTCATTTCTTATTTAGTGGAGCTATTTCACTAAAGAAGGCCTTGTAGGAACTGGAAATATACAACTGCTTATTTTATGAAGATATTTTCCAAAATTCAATTTTTGGATTCTTGTTTTATAAGCACATATTACATATCCCCTACCCCTTGTCTTTCATTATAGAATATCCCTCTATTAATGTCTATGCATATATAGCTATGGGAAAATTAACATTTGAAGATATACATACCTATAAATGGGTAGCCAGGCCCCTCCAATGTTAGAATTAATTTAGGTCTCTTCAAAAGCAAATATTCGGTTGGTGCAAAAGTAACTGCAGTTTTTGCCACTACTTTTGTACCAATCTAATACAATGAGATGTCATCATACAGTCATTAGAATAACAACACAAAATACGAAAGCTCAACCATACCTAGTGCTGGTGAAGATGTGAAGCAACTGAAACGCTTATGTGTTGTGGAGAGAAATATAAAATGGCATATACACTTTGGAAAATTGCTAAAGTTAAACATACTTTTACCAGATGGCCCAGAAATCCTATTGATAGTTTTTTACCTGAGAGAAATTAAAACATATCTTATTAGAAAGACCTGTACGCAAACATAAATGATGGCTTTATTTACAGTAGATCCAGATTGGAAAAAATACAAATGTCTACTCTCTGGTGATTGGATAAATAAACTGTGGTGCATATACAATAGAATAAACTTAGCAATAAACTACTGATATATGCAATGACATGATTGGAGCTCACTGAAAGTACTGTGCTAAGTGAAAGAAACAAGACACAGAATTCAATGTAAAATATGGTTCAATTTTCATGATGTTCTGGGAAAGGTAAAACCAGAAAGACACAAATGAGATATAAGTGGTTGTAAGGGTCTTGGGGAAGAGGAGGAGAGGCTTTGCTTTCCATGATGATGACCACATTGTATATCTTGATGGGTGTGGTGGCTATATGACTGTGCACATTTGTAGAACAAACAGTATTGAGTATGAATGAGGCTTTTTATTTGTATATTTTTCTGTATTTTACAAAATTTTTTAATTAGGATATATTAATTTTCTTAGAGGAACAGATAGCATTATTTAACCATTAATAACTGATGTTATGACTATATTGCCTTCACAATTCAAGAATATGTAGGAAAATAATTATTGTGACAATCACCTTATCCTTCAGTGCTTGAGGAAAACTGTATATATGTATTATGTGTGCATTTACGTATTCATACACTCACAACACATTCAATACAGTGGGAGGCTAATTAGAGGTATCTAGTTAACCAAATAGTATAGTAAAAAGAGGGCTTATATATTCATATAAATATGAAATATTTTATTACTAATTATGCTAACATTAAACTTACTTTGTTGAATCAAAAGTATTCTGAGATCCTATGCTGCTTTGGGTTTTATTATCATGTGCATGTTATAACACATGAGAAATAGCGTGTAGTAGGAAAATTAGACTGAAGAAGAATGAAAGAAAAAGCAGAAGCAGAAAAAGAAAGGTAACTCAAGGGGTAATATAATTAATGTCACTCTTAACAGCAGATCTAAGATATTCTAGATTATTACATCATAATCACCTTTGTCTTATCTGGAATGTCTAGAATGGCACACTGTACTTTTTATTTTTGCTTAATGAATGAGGTCACCAAAAATTTAATAGGCTTTTAATAAAATGTTATTTGGAAATGCTTGAAGTACAATTTATATAGGCATAATTATTCTATTTTGTGAACGTAGTTTCTAAAAATTCCTAAAATTCTACCAAACACATAGATGTTATAATGTATCTTTCAGAGATTCAAGAGGCCACATACGCAATACATTTTTAAAAGTTTTGAAAGAATGATTCTTCTAACAGGAAGTTATAAACAAAATTTTATGTAAGTTTATTAATACTCAATATTTACTCACATTTATTCATGTTGAATACTATTCATTTATATTTACTCCTAGAATAAAAACATACCTGTAGATTTGTACAATATACTGGCTGAACAACATCTTTCAATGTGGTTACCAAAAAGATTTTGCCTGTTCTCTTAAAACCTGTATTTGTTCTAAACAAAGTTGTTTTTGTTATTTTTTTAAAGTCTGGGGTATTGTATGTGTATTTTAATGCATTAAAATATAATAAGGAAGTTGCAAAACTGAGCAATTAAAACACAGATCTACCTAATTGAGAATAATCAATACATAAAGCAAAATCAGGCAGTCCTATCTACTTTGTAACTCAAATAGTTTAAGATCTTAAACATCAGTTTTTCCCCCTCACCTCTACTTGAATTGTTATTCACAAGAGTAGGAGCTGTGCTCCTACATAATTTCTATATCCTCAATGCTTGACACCTAGGAGACACACAGTAAATGTTGCATTAGTATATGAGTAATGAATTAACTAATTAATTGATCTCAACTTTCTATTTTGAGCTAAGTATACTGTCAGCCACAAACATTTGCTTTCACTATCAACCCTTGCTCCTACTCCCAACAATTTAAAAGAGGGTCTCATATTAGTATCCTATAATCTCTCATTAGCTTGATTCTCTATCCTGATTTGCCTTGCCAATATCTAACCCTGGGAAAACCCCACTGTCTGCTTTCCTCACTTGTGATTTTAGTGTGAAGGTTATGACAAGATAAAGTAATTGTTCCTACTAAAATTCATACTCTCTAGGCTGCTTCGGGTTTCACTGTTGCTCAGTAATCCTTTTTATCACCTTAAAATAATGTTTCTCGGCTGGGTATGGTGGCTCATGCCTGCAATCCCAGCACTTTGGGAGGCAGAGTTGGGTGGATCACAACGTCAGGAGTTTGAGACCAGCCTGACCAATGTAGTGACACCCTTTCTCTACTAAAAATACAAAAGAAAATTAGCTGGGCATGATGGCATGTGCCTGTAATTCCAGCTACTCAGGAGGCTGAGGCAGGAGAATCGCTTGAACCCAGGAGGTGGAGGTTGCAATGAGCCGAGATGGTGCCACTCCACTCCAGCCTGGGTGACAAAACAAGAGACTCTGTCTCAAAAAAAAAAAAAAAAAAAGATAATATTTCTCATTCATTTTTTTCTTCTTTTGTTTTGTATTTTAAGAATAAGTTAAACCACTTTAGTCAATTTCCTCCAGGACAACAGAATAACAGAGACAAAGTCAGAGGCAAAGGCAGGAATGTTGTGTGGACTCAGGTTATTGGGGTGGACTAAGAAATGGCTGGATAGGAATGATGGAATCAGATCCCTGTATATAGTACATTATATAGAGAAGTTGTATTTTTTTTACTATAAGAGATAGGAAGCTAATATGGTTTTGCTGTGTCCCCACCCAAATCTCATCTTGAATTGTAGTTCCCATAATCCCCATGTGTGGTATCCTGGGAGGGACCTGGTGGGAGGTAATTGAATCATGGAATGGTTACCTCTATGCTGTTTCTTGTGAGAGTGTGAGTTCTCATGTGATCTGATAGTTTTATAAGGGGCTTTTCTCCTTTTACTTGGCACTTCTTCCTGCTGCCATGTGGAGAAGGATGTATTTGCTTCCCCTTCCTCCATGATTGTCTGAGACCTCCCCAGCTATGCTGAACTGTGAGTCAGTTAAACCTCTTTCCTTTATAAATTACCTCTTTCCTTTATAAATTACCCAGTTGTGGTCATGTCCTTATTAGCAGCGTGAGAATGGACTAACACAGAAGCCATTGGGGAATTTTGAGCTAGGTGACATGAGACGATTTGCATGCTAGAAAGATCACTTTAGTAGCAATGTGGAAAATTGCCTGGAAGAGTGAAGGCAGGGAAACCAGGAAGGAGGATAATTTAACGGAGCAGTAAAATGATCATGAAGGCTTGAAACACAGGAGCAGTAGTGGTGATAAAGAGATTCATTTAAAATATATTTAGGCTGTAGAACAGACAGGGCTCAATGACAGATAGAAAACGAAGAATAGAGTAAAAGGAGACAGATAACTCAGTTTTCTGTTTTAACTATCATAGCCTTTAAAACAAGTGCTCTACATCTCTTGTTATCCTTAAGCCTCAACCTTGTGCATCAGGTTCACCCTCTGCAGGTGACCTTACTTCTAAATTATCATGAAAAATTATAAGATCATCGAAGGTAAACTCCTATCAAATAGAACTGCTCCAAGTTTCATTTGATCTTTACCCATCAGTTTATTACCCTTTTTCATCTTTCTAAAATTAATACTTATACTTGATTTCTTGATCCCTTCTCTGCTTTTACCTCCCTTTATCCTACTATACATTTTCCCCTTTAATATTTCTTCTCCATGCTTAAAAAATAAAAGAAAAGAAATGGGAATGTGTTGGTGCATTAAAAAAAAAATTTCTTCTCCAAAAAGACTTTCTTTTGAAACTACCCATTTCTTAAATTATGCTCTCATGTCCTTCCTTCCTTTCAGTAATATCGGTTTCAAAACAGTGGTCTATTTTTGTTGCACTCACTTTCTCATCTTCTCACATCTCTTGTGGCCTGGCTTCTGCCATTCAATAGAAATTGCTTCCTCAAAAGCCACCAATGACTGCGTAATTACCAGATTCCATCTTCTCTCCTTAGTGCTTAGCTTCATGGACTGCTACGAAATGGATGACATATTTTACCACACCATCCTTCTTGGCTTGCCTTCTTATTCTTAATTCTGATGGTTCTAAAACTCTTTAATCTTCTTAATTCTGTACTCTTTCTCAACCTGTCATGTGACTTTTGTCTCCTTTACATGCCTCCAACATCTTATTATAGCAATTTTTCTAGATTCTACCTTCAATTCTCCTTTCTCACTCCCATGACTTCAAGTACATATGAGGAATTCCCAACCCTCGGACCCCTCCCTCTTTTATCCCCAGACTCCCTACATTCAGTTATTTACATTCTCTATATTCTACATTGTCAATGTTTTCAGCGATATTTGCACCTCTACATTTTGACAACCACTAGTTCAGGTCCTACCCTTCCAAACTGTTTCTCTACCTCAATTATTCTTCAATCCAGTTGATGCTGCAAAATGCTGCCAGTGTAATCTTTCTAAAATTAATCATAAAACTCTTCTTCTCAGAAACCTTCTGTGTGATCTTTGGTATCTTGTTTAATTGTCCTCCATGATACGCGTCTGCATTTTCTACCTTAACTCTCACAGCTGCTTCCTCATTCGGTGAATGTGGCCTCCTCACTGCCTCAATCACATACACCCTGTTTTCTGTCTCTGTCCTCGCTCACCTTGCTCTCTCAACTTGGCATGCTTCTCACTTGTCTCCCAACCTCACCTATTCCTGTGTTTGTCTACTGACATTTTATGTACCTTTAAAGGCCAAGATAAATGACTCCAACCTTTCCTGAAATATTCAGCAATACATTGAGTATTGCATTCCTTTTCCTCTTCTTCACGGTTGTTGCTTTTTTGGGATTAATAACATATTTTTATTAGAGGTATTTTTACACTTACATATCTTTCCTGTTAGTCTGTTAAGTTTCTGAAAGTTAAAGATATTTTCCATATTTACCTCCTGTACTGCTTTGCGTATAGTGAATTTGATAAATATTTGTTGAGCCAATTGTTCATGCTATATAGAGTTAGTTTTCAAGGTAGAATTTTCAGTTTGAAATATGGAAAAATAAAACTGAGCTGTTATTACTTTTATTTTCCAAGATGTGCTGGGATGAGTAAAGAATCAAAAAATGAAGATTCCTTCATAAAAGAATTGCACCTAAATTTTACATATTTGATAGTTTGCTCTATAACATTGTGTGTGTGTGTGTGTGTGTGTGTGTGTGTGTGTGTGTCTGTGTTTAAAGAGATAAGATTGTCTGGGTGTGGTGGCTCACACCTGTAATCCCAGAAATTTGGGAGGTGAAGGCAGGTAGATCACTTGCGGTTAGAAGTTTGAGACCAGCCTGGCTAACATGGTGAATCACTGTCTCTAGTAAAAATACGAACATTAGCAAGGCCTGGTGGTGTGTGCCTATAATCCCAGCTACTCGGGAGGCTGAGGCAGAAGAATTGCTTGAACGCAGGAGGCGGAGGTTGCAGTGAGCCAAGATTGTGCCACTGCTCTCCAGCCAAGGTGACAGAGCAAGACTCCATCTCAAAAAAATAAATAAAATAAATAAATAGAATCTTGCTATTGTTCAGCCTGGGCTGGAACTTCTGGCCTCATATGACCCTCCCACCTCAGCCTCACAAGTAGCTGGTACTACAGATGTGTGCCACTGCACCCAACTTTCTGCCCCATTTTTAGATGCCATTAATGGTAAATCCAGAGACTTTCTTTACAAAGCAAATTTAACAAGGCATATAATAACATACACAAAATTATCAAGGGTAAATATAAGAAAAGGTCTCTGGTATGAAATATGTAAGAACTATGACCTTTGATGAAAAAAATCTATATTAAGAGTTGAAGCAAATTTGCATATTTAATACTCTAAATTTTGACCTAGTTGTTATTTTATTTTCTAAGTAAAATATGGGAACACACGAAAATGTTTATTTAACTAAAGTATATCATTATTGGTTTCTTAGATTCTACATATAAAATATCTAGTTTTACATTTTCAATATCTGGTATTTTACTTCATAAGATTCTATTTGACTTAACAGCATTTTATAGGATTCTCACAGTCAGTTATTCCATTGAGCATATAAACCTGATGAGATTATCTACTACTACATGTAACAGAAGGAAGGAAATACAAGTTAAGTTAGTAACTGATTTTATGTGAAACATAAGCAAAAAATATGTTAAACAAACTCATAAATTTAGTGTAAAAATAACTGTCATAGGGAATCACAGCCTAATAAAATATTTAAACAAAAGCCAGGAAATAAGTACTGCACACTACCAGACATACAATGAATGCTTCAAGACAATCTAAAAAGAAAAAGGAGCCAAAACTATGACTAGCTGGTTGTTGTTACAGAGAAAGTTGTATTAATTAAGATGTCAATGCTAGTTTTGGGTTAATATTTTAAACGCTAACGTTGTAGCATACATAGGAATGAATATTCAAAGGGTTTGACAATACTGAAATTTGCCCTAGTGTGTTTCATAAATTGTGGAATATTCCTGGGTGCAGGAGATATAAGCTGCCCGTTCTGTTGAGCACAGTTATTTTTGGTGGGTTCAATATGTTACCTCATTTATCTGAGAATAAGTGAAGGGTGAGGGACAGTGCTGGCAATTCAGTCTTGTTTATCCAAAGCTATAACACTGTTCCCAAGAACTGTTAAACTGTATTTATAACTTTCCAATAAAGGATATTATAGCCTTACTTTATATAGCTATTTGTTACTTGCAAGGATGCTGTATAAAAATAGTTCATGCTAGATTGATTCAGCTGTGATATGACCATGACCTTAAATAATACATTATTCTGTTGAATGGCAGCCAGTATGAATAAGGTTGATCAGGGCCATAAGCCATTTGTACATCCAAATGTTTCTATTTATTATGTCAGACACAGCGAGGAGAAATCAGATTTTTGTTGTTGTTGTTCATTTTCAACTTCACATTTTTCTCCATCATAGTTTATATTCATTTGAAATGATTTAAGATAAGATAAAAACAAAATTTCAGTAGCGCAATGAAAATTTTCATTTGTAAAATTTTAATTTTGGATGTATACAATAAATATAAATGTAAATGTATTTAGCTTTGAAGTCAGTGAATTCTGAATGAAAGATGTTAGCTGTATTTTACTTCATAAGGACAGTTAACCTAGGGCATTTATCAAATTATTTATTAAAAATGTAAACAAATGACTTTTCTCATGCTTAAACTTCTGATTATATTAACCTAAAATCATGGTTTAAAACCAGTAATTTCAGTAATACATTATATTCATACCATTTTAATAGTTCTACTTATATCATGTTAATATTGAAGAAGCACCGTTAATTCTTATTTCATGCCTCAAACAATAACGAAACCCATATTTATATTAAAATTACAAATCTGATATTCCCAAAAAGTTTTTTCAAAACATTGTATGCTAAATGGTTTTGATGAAGAAAGATCTTTTTATAATTTTAAAAGAAAGATGAAAATTCCAAAATGCAACTGGGAAACTAGATCTTTCCTTACTCCAAGCCAATGGTGTACCTATAAAAATCTCTTAGCTATTGTAAATAATTTTCTTAAAATAAAAAAATCATTATCTTCTAAATCATTTTTATGAAGAATTTGGTAAGATATGACCTTATAATTTCCTTCTGTCTACTACCAGTTGAAAAGGCAAATGGCTCATGGGGCCTATGGGCAAGTACGTGCAATTAGGGATTGGGTCCTGTAGAAACTCTTGGTAGAGGGAACTCATGGGTTGCATTGTCCCCTTTGGACTGGCCAAGTGGATAGGACCCATCATCAAGTTACAGTGTAAGAATTATACAGAGGCTTGGTCTAGAGAGAGTACCAAGAGAAAACTCAATATAGTTCCTAAAAGACTATATCTGGGTTCTCTGGTCTCCAAGAAGCTTAGAAAAAAGCAGAATTAATGGTCTGAGTCCTCCTTCTCCCCAAAACTGGGGGAGTACTATAAGGTCAGTAGGAAATGAGTGGTTTGACTATTTCTATGCCACTAGCACATCAACAAGTAAAGAGGACCTCCCTTCCCACCCCTTTCAACTTGCCCAAAGGCTGAGTCTCAAATTGGTGACAATGAAAATAATGAGCCAAGGACAGGAAGAGGAATGGCAATCCAAAGAGAGCCTGTGTTCAGTAAAATAGAGTTGCCACAGAGGACAACTATAGATAGCAAAAGCAGGCTCTCCCACTTCGAAATAACCAAATGCTTAATAATGAAGTATTTTTTTTGTTTGTTTGTTTTTAGACAAAGTCTTGCTCTGTTACCTAGGCTGGAGTGCAGTGTACAATCACGGCTCACTGAAGTCTCAAACTCCTGGCTCATGCACTTCTCCCACCTCGGTCTCCTGAGTAGCTGGGACCATAGATTCATGCCACCATGCCAGGCTACTTTTCCTTTTTTTCTTTGGTACTTTTTGTAGAGATGGAGTTTTGCCATGTTGCCCAGGATGGTTTTGACCTCCTAAGCTTAAGGGATCCTCCTGCCTAGGCCTCCCAAAGTGCTGGGATTACAAGCGTGAGCCACCGTGCCTAGCCAATGAAGTATACCTTTTAATGCATTTCTGAGATTTAAGCTATAAGTGAATACTCCAAGAAAACCAGATGTAACTAGAAAGGGTGCAATGAGCAGCAATCAAACATGACAGCCCTCAGGGTAAAAGCTAATATAAGCAACTCACGTGGTAAGAAAACTGAGTTTGAAAATACAAAAATTAGCCAGGCATAGTGGCGCATGCTTGTAGTCCTGGCTATTCAGGAGGCTGAGGCAGAAGGATTGCTTGAACCCGGGAGCCAGAGGTTGTAGTCAGCTGACATCGTTCCACTGCACTTCAGCCTGGGTGACAGGGCAAGACTACGTCTCAAAAAAAAAAAAAAAAAAAAATAATGGGCACGGTGGCTCATGCCTGTAGTCCTGGCTATTCAGGAGGCTGAGGCAGAAGGATTGCTTGAACCCGGGAGCCAGAGGTTGTAGTCAGCTGACATCGTTCCACTGCACTTCA